>NC_079488.1:109981337-110284367 GCF_020520425.1 Spinacia oleracea
CCTTGGTCCAAGTATGCATTCTATGTTAAGTCTAATAAATGCGGTTCAGTATTAATTAACAAGTTAATAATTCAGTGAGATCAAGTGAGCTGAATGCCTAGCTAGAGGCCGCTTCAGTTCAAGTGGAATTAATGATATTAATCCACAGCTTACTCTTGACTGAACCCGTAGGGTCACACAAATAGTACGTAAACGGATCAAGTATTTAATGGCATTAAATACTCCATCTATGAATATTCGGAACCGACGGATCTTGGTTTCAGTGGGAGCTAAGATCGTCACAGGCAAGAAATGAATACTCCGGAAACGATGATATTGCCGGAAACGGAAATATGGATCGTATCGGAAATATGAATATTATCCAAGTCGTAAATGTTGCCGGAAACGGAAACATGGTACGTATCGGAAAATGTTATTGGAAATGGAAATATTACCAGAATCGGAAATATTGCCGGAAACGGAAATATTGTCAGAATCGGAAATATTACCGGAATCGGAAAATAATTCCGGAAACGGAAATATTAAATATTTGTTCGAAACGGAAATTAATTCCGGAATCGGAAATATTAAATATTGTTCGTATCGGAAATAAATTCCGGAACTGGAAATTTAATCGGAAGCGTATCGTACGAATTAGCATCGGACGAGGCCTGCCGGACGAAGGCCCAGCACGAAGCCGGGCCATCGCCCAGCAAGCACGCGCGCCACAAGCCCAGCCAAGGCAGCGCCCAGGCCTACCGCAAGGCAGGCCCAGCGCGCGCCAAGGCCACGGATGCGTGGGCCGCGCTGCATGGGCTGCTGCTCGCACGCGCATGGGCAGCCCTTGTGGCTGCCGTGTGTGTGTGAGTCTGTGCTCATGCGTGATTCCTAAATCTACAAGTGTTAGTGTATGATTAAATTTCTATTCCTAATTGGATAAATTAATTAATAGAATTCATGTAGGATTCTAATTTCAATTAATTCGTATCCTACTAGGATTACGATTCCTTTTCCATAACTCTATAAATAAAGGCCTAGGGGTCATTATTTATACACAAGTTTTAAGTATTCAAAACTAAGATTTTTAAGCAGAAAAATCAGCCAATATTCTTGCCTACCTAACCGAAAATATTAGAACCTTAAGGGCGATTCTAGTTGGTCAATCTTAAGGCGGATCCGGACGTGCTGTGGACTATCTACGGAGGGACGACACTTGGAGTCCTAAAGACTTGTTCTTGTTCGGTTCGGGCGCAGCTAGGGAAGGCACGCAACAAAGAGTATGCATCTAATCTATGCTAAATGATTATGTGTAAATAATATGTTTCCTGGCTTTATGGTTTTTCCGCATGATTTATGAACTGTCATATGAATCATAACCTAACAATTTAACCACACTTGCACCGGAAATTATTTCCGCTAGGCTTTGGAGGGAGGATTGCTAAACCTCAAGTGACTTGTGTCCATGTGGACACAAGTGACTCAAATACAATTATTTTTAGTACCAACACAGCATATATTAGTACCAATAACACAAATAATTTGTATTGGTACTTCTTAGCAATGTATTGGGATACTAATACCATACTAGTCGTAGTACCAATACCAAATTAGCGTGTACCAATTACAAGTCACTTGTGTCCATATGGACACAAGTCACTTGAGGCCAAGACTTCCTCGCATTGGAGGTAGCAAACAACGTATGAGCAAAGGCCACACGGGTCATTATCCTATGACTCTAGGAGTATAGTTTGCGGTGAAAACTGATTTTATCACATTTTCTGTGAGAACATGTAAAATTGTGCTATGCTTATATGAGGTATGCTAAAAACACTTCCGGTTTGTGGCCCGGATGCGTGAGAGGTATCCAATTTGTTGAATTGTTGACAACATTGTGCATGGAAATTTATACTCCCTCCGTCTTGGAATACTCGATCCGGTTTGACCGGCAGAGAGTTTAAGGGACTTGAATTGACTTATTTAATTTAATAGGTAGTAGTTGATAGTGGGGTATTATTTTAATGTAGTTAGTGGGAGGTGGGTTAGGAGGTGGGGTTGGGGGAGAGTAGGAGTTGAATTTTTAATTATTTTTTGTATGGAGTAGGGGGTAGGTGGGTTAATAGGGGTGGAGTGAGAAATAATATAATATTGTTAGAATATTTTCATTTTTAGAAACAGGTCAAGTATTAAGGGACGGCCCGATAAGAAAAACAGGTCAAGTATTCCGGGACGGAGGGAGTAGTTTGTGGAGGAAACTTGGCGCACTCTCTGTGAGAACACAAAAAATCGTGCTATACTCACACGAGTGTACCAAAATCAACTAAGTGTTGCGTAGCTGATTAGCATGATATCATTATTAATATTCATATTGATTTGCATATACATTTTAAGAAAAATAATATATTAGAACTCTTAATTAGAGCGGCATAGAGAGAGTTAGAAAAAAAAAAGTATTAAAAAAAAAGTATTAAGTACACCATCGACTTGTGAATCCGTGACCCAAAAACTAAACCTACCCCAAAAGAGTTAATTACACACATTTAGACTTTGCTGTGTATGTAGATAAAAATAAAGTAGACGTACGAGCTTGGAATACGATAGCTCACTCTGTTGCTAAATGGGACACCGGAAATTTCATGGAACGTATTTGTATGAACTCCTTCTCCCAAGGAATACAAATCTTGGCTGAACTTGACTTGAATTTATGATAAGCTGAACCTTTCCCTCAAAATAAAAATAAAAATAAAAAAATAAAGTAGAAAATAAAAAAGGAAGTCCTAAATCACTAGGAATCAGGGTTATTAGTGTTTATCACGCCGTATAAATATAGGTCTCATACTCTCATCTATTCAATATTCATCTCCTTCCTCCGTACATCACACTATCACAGTTTTTCTCCAAATAATTCTTCAGTCATAATAATCATGTCTTTGCGATTACATCAGCTACTCGACGACTACTATTTGCCGGCCCAAAGAGGAGACACGTCGTGGATGTCGCAGTCCACAACCATGCAACCGTCAGAGGTCACAACCATGCAGCCACCGTCGCAGTTAATTACACGAACGGTGGAGGAGATCATGATGTCGGGCTTTAACTATTTGTTTAACGCAGGGACTCATGAAGATTTCCCCGTCGTCGAAAACGTACTCCGGTTTGAACCAGCGGATCGAGCATCGGTCGAAAATCTGGAAATAAAGAAAGCCGCAGACGAGTTGGCGGCGCACGATGAAGTTTGTTCAATCTGCTTAGAAGGTTGGGAGAAAGGTGACGATGTTAAGATTTTGCCGTGTGGACACTATTTTCACCCGGCCTGCGCTGACGAGTGGTTGTTCACTAACCGTTTTTGTCCACTATGTCGGTTTGAGTTGCTGCCAACCTCGATTCCTTTGTTACAAGAATGAAGAATGAAGAATGAGAATGTAAAGACAGTGATGAGAAGAAAGTTAGATCAATTTCAAAGACAGATCATCGGTTGATTTTCTAGTTTGTAAATTGTTATTCTTTAGGTCGAGTTTGAATCTAGTTAACTATGAAATTACACGTTCGAATCAAGTTTGTATAATTCTTGATTATGTCAGTTTCTTTTAGAACTAGATTTTAGCCCTATTAATTTGTTACGTTAAAATAAAACTCCTATGCGGAGTATATATCAACTGTTATATTTTATATATTAGATTAGATTGGTTTTTTTTATATTTTGGATTGAATTTCATTTTAGATTTATTTTTTAATTATTATAGTGCTTGATTTTGGATGAAATTGTATAAAAAAAATACCATAATAAATTAATAAAATATCTACGTGCCAAAATCATTAGATTTCCTACGTGGCGATCTAATATTGGATTAATGTTTGATTTTGGATTGAATTTTATTTTAGATTAGTGTTTGATTTTGGATGAATTTTATTTTAGATTTATTTTTTAATTATTAGAGCGTTTGATTTTGGATGTAATTGTATATATTAGTAATTTATTAATTAATTTAAATATCTATGCACCTAATTAATTATCTACGTGGCACTCGGTTTTTTTAATTCAAAAATAAATTAGAAATCTTATTTTTCATTGGCCGAAACCGTTAGTAATCCTAGGTGGCGCTCTAATATTTCAGCAAATATGCCTCCTTTATATATGTATATTAGATTTGGGGTTATTGTTTTTACGTTCATTGATTAAGGTGATGTTTAATTTGTTCTCGATTATTGGATTTAGTTTTCCGCATACGTAGTATTCTTGGATTTTGTTTGTTATTTATATCGGATTAATGGGGTTGTTGGAAATTTGGTACTTCCTCCGATTTTTAATACTACTTGCAACGTTGTTAACTTTTACGCATTCCTATGCAAAACTTTGATCATTAATATCTTTAATTTTATTTAAGCAAAAATAATATTAAAAATATAATATTTTGAAAATACAAATTGAGACGAATCTAACAAGATTCTACATGATTATGTTCAATAAGCTAGGGTATCTAGACAAAAATTAGACGATGAAATAGGGAAGTATTAAAATAGGCGAAAATAAATATCTATATTATTATAATGGGATGGAAAGTGTATATAGCTAAGCTAACTTGATCTTAAGGAATTTTTAAATGCCCCGATTGCTACAATGAATAGTTGAAATTTTAGATTTTTCTTGAGCAAAATATTTGATAAGATACATGTATAGCATTAACTGAAAGCATTCATCAAGTTCGTCAACTACACAAACACACTAAGTCATTTATCATGAGAAATTATTTTTCAATTGCATCATCTTACAATTTATAATTTGTTTTCTAGTATAAATAACTGATTCAAAATTAACAAACACCAAATTAGACATATGCAGTCATGCAAGGCATTTCTGTAGTTGATGCTTATGAGACTTATGACATCATATTTATTCATGGTTGTCCTAATTATTTAATTATTATTTTTTTCCAAAATAGTCAATAGAAAATAAAAAGTCACATAAAATTTTAGTTGTTGTAAACTTCATGTTAACATTTATTTATAAATTAATGTGAAATAATATACAACAAATGGTTGTTGGTTAAGATGGTAATTAGAGTTATCCTCCACACTTGAGTTCTGGAGTTCAAACCTCACTGTAAGTATTGATTTTTGGTTGTCCATGATATGACATATCATTTGGTGAGTGGATGATGTGGCGCAAAGGGAAGAGTACAATATGATACATGAACATTTTTCTCAACGCCTTTTAATATATTAGTATAGATATATTTAGGTGGAATCTTGTTAGATTCGCCTCGAAATATATTTTCAAATTATCAAATTTTTATAATTTTTTCAAATGTATAATGAGAGATATTAGAGGTTAAAACAGTGCATTGACAAGCGTGAAATCTCAGATGGTGCAATTAAAAAAAATGGAGGAAGTATAGTATTATTGAAACTACGCACAAAATGTTACAGTACGTATACGTCACTGATGTTCGAGTTCCAAGCTTCAAAACTTTGTATATTTTCGCAAAAAAGCGTCTTATACAACAGCACATTACTGCTGGAATACAACAGCTCTCTTAGCTCGACTGGTTTCGACGCTCTCCATACAAGAAAGTTGATGAATTTCCTGAAACTGTAAGAAAATTATGCTATACTTATACGAGGTGTGTCAAAATTGCCTCCCATAAGTGGCCCACATGTGTTAGATCACTTAGATGTATCCAATTTGTTGAATTGTTGACAACATAGTGTATGAAAATTTAGAGCATATTTATCAAACACCAACTTTTGGTATAAGAGAGACTAATTGAATAAAAAACATAAAATAGGTAGAGATATGAGAGATAAAAGGAAAAGAGAGAGTGACTACTCAAGAATTCGTGTTGATATTTTGGGTGTTTGATAAATGTTGATGTTGTTAGTGTTGGGTTTAGTATTGAAGAAAGAGAAAATATAAAATACGGAGTATTACGAAGTATATTTGATTAGGTTGAAATTCAAACTTTTGATGTTTGACAAACAATGCTCAATTATAGTTTGTGGCGGAAACTTGGCAATTGGCACACTAGTTAGTTGATTTTGGCACTCTCTCTATGAGAAAACAAAAAATTTGTGCTATACTCACACGAGGTGTACCAAAATCATGTAAGTGTTGTGTAACTGAATAACATGATATCATATTTTCGTATTGATTTGCATATACATTTTAAGAAAAATGATATATTAGAACTCTTAATTAGAGCGGCATAGAAGGAATTAGAAAAGAAAGTATATATTAATCAATTATTAAATATTAAGTACACCATCGGTCTGTGACTTTATCATACACTCCTAAATCGTGCCAAGTTGATGATGGCTTAAAATCTTAAATTTACAGATAAACTAGTATTGATGCCCGTGCTATGCACGGGTTTGTCAATTTTCGTACATCTTTGTCTTATTATGTCATCGTATATAAGTAGGTGTTTTATAAATTATACGTATAATAGAAAGTTAAATAGGTCCCTTTTCAAATTGGAGTATAATGTGTTCATAATATTTAAAATGTTTATGCATAAGGCATCATAGACTTTGCATATACATATACTTTGTATAAGTATAGACTCCCTCTGTTCTTAATTTTTTTTTTTATTCTATTTAGTCCATCCTTTAAAGATTGCTTCATTTTCGTATATTTTATTAAATTTACCCCATTGACCCATTTACTTTGCTTTCAGTTTCCTTTAATATAAAAGGAACTATTAATATAATAATTAATTAATTCTATTTATTACAACTAAAATACATTTTCTCTCTACATCTATTTCTCTCTTGTTGGGTTCTCTTTCTAAAAGTTTGACAAGGTATACTACGAAGTATATATATATATATATATCAATTTGACTATTCTATCCATTTTTTTGTTTGACTATTCTATCCACTACCTATGGTATTATGGTATTTTGCATTTTTTTTAATATAGTTAGTAGGAAATGTGTAAGGAGTGGGGATTGGGGAGTGGGTGGTGTGGATTTTTAAATAATTTTTTGTAGGGAGTAGGAGTGTAGGTGGGGTAGTAGGTAAATGTGAGAAATAATATAATATTGGTAAAAAGTTTCATTTATCGAAGCGGTGCAAATATTAAGGGACGACCCGAAAAGAAAAGCGGTGCGAATATCAAGGGACGGAGGGAGTATATGTTATTGAAACCACGTAAAAAATGTTACAGTATACGTCACTGATATTCAAGTTCCAATTAAGCTCAAAACTTAATTGATGAATTTCAAAGGCTAGTACAACCTGAAACTGTAAGAAAATATCAGCATTTGCATTTTTATACTTATAATTAGGGCAGTTTCCGGTTGCGGCCATATCCATGCACGCATTAGAGTGTTAAAGAGGGAGAAGTGTTAATTTTTATTTTTATTTTTTTGAGGGAAACTTGTTGTTGGATCGCGCGCTAACGCGCGCGGTCCCCCAAGATATCGGAATTAGTTCGTAGAATTAATTAGCGTATAAGAAAAATTTGTACGGGAAAAAATCGAGGGAATTAGGTAGTCCAAAAACAACTACAAGGGATAGCATTTCGTATTCCAATATCGGGTGCTTGATCTGTTCAAATAGCAGGTTAATGCAAGCTAGATAGTACATTATAGGAGTTCATGCTAGAAAAACAACATTACATATTCCTGAAATCAGCATTGCAAAGCAGAACATAAAGAACTCGGCATAGTGCCCGAGTCATAATATGTACAAGAGTAGTTATGTTCATGTTACAAAATATTTAAGGGGTATTTGTTGAGAACACCGCACTACGAGCTTGTTCCCTTCAAAAACCTTTAGATAATGAGCCTACATTAGTACATTCCCACCTTCTATACTATTGCAACAGAAACTAATTCTGTTGGCAAGAAGTGTAGGAGCCATAAACATATTACGTGCAAATAGGGTTTGATTCTAGGCTAAGAAGTGTGGGAGCCATAACCATTTAAGCTTTTAAAATGTTTATCCACAATTTTTTTCATAATAAAAAATTAATCAAAAAATGTTACTCCGTAAAAGTTATTTCATACAAAAATAATCTCGGTATACAATAACTTTATTGTACATCTTATGCGTGTAAGACTTTTTGTATGCCAATACTAATGTAACATTAATTAGTGAGTACCACAACCATGCATAAGTAATGTTTTTTTTTTTGTTTTTTTTATTTTTTTATTTTTTATTTAACATGGGATAAGAAACAGAAAAAATAAAAAGCACTAAATAACAAAAACTAAAAAATCTGAAAACAAATAAACGAGCGACGCCGCACAAAAGCAAAAACGGAGTAAGGGCAAGACGAATAAACGAGCGGAGAAGCAGAGGCAAAAGGAAAGGAAAACCAGAGGAGAGAGGAGTGGAATAAATTAGGAGAAAGAAACAAATTTCTTAGGAATCAGAAAACAGAAAAGAGAGAAAGTAAAAAAAATGTGGAAATATGTAAGCAACAAGGTTTGAACCTTGGTTGATTGAACAAGCATTATAGAGCTTGCAAAGGGAAGGAATGCAAAAAAATTCCTTAGGAATAGTGGATTTCATGTATTTGTGACTCAAAACACTATTACTAAGCATAGTGTTCAAAATGTGAGTATTTTAAAGGTTAGAGATTAGAGAAGAGGGACACTACAAGAAGTCAAGAATAACATATAAATTTAAAACGAATTGCTTCGCCGTTTTTGAGAAGGGTCGTTGTACTACTTTGTCTTCAAATTATTTTATATAAATAAACATAAAATAAATTCACATGTATCGAGTTGGATTTAATTACTAAGTTAATAGTTCCATTCATGCCCATCTATACTTATAGTGGGTACTAGATTTTCTTTATCTTTCCGAAATAACAACAAAAAAAATAGTTACATTCATTTATTTGAGTTAGATTAATGACGAGTAATTAAATAGAATACGGCTTAAATCATGTAAATTTAAAAAAAAACTCGAGCGACTTTCATTTTTCGGGTAAACTCGAGTCGGGCTATTTTTGGATATCGGATTTAATCTTGTTGGATTGGCAACAATTCAGTTGAATACGGATTCGGATAGACACTACTGTTAATTCGGGTTTAAATTGGGTATCAAGTTTTAACTGGTCGGGTTGATTGAGGTTGTTATCGGATTGTTTTCGCTTTGCTATCGGATCGGATGCGGATTCGATTCGGTTAAAAATTATCGGATGCAAATTTGGTTACGGGTCTCTTCAAGTTGCTAGTTGTTCGGGTCCGGGACTTCAATTCAAGGGTTAAATCGGATTTCGGATCAACTAAGGATTGGTTTTGGTCGGTTTTTGTCTGACTATTTTTCGGATATATTTAGCTCGAATGTCGGTTGATTTCAGTCGAGTTTTAGATCGAGCTACTTTTTAACAGCTCACATGAATTACAGCCTGAAGATTGGGCCAGATGATTAAACCACAGGTACTGGAATTTATTTTAAACCACACTGGTACTGGAAATTATTTTTGCTGGGCTTTGGAAGAAGAAAAACAGCGTGTGAGCAAAGGCCACATGGCCATATAAGTAATTTGAGAAGACTTAAGTAATGTTTTTTCTTATAAATTAATGTACAAAAATGATCAAAACTTGTCAAATCATATCAAATTTAGACCGGATTATAACTTATCAAATTCAAACTCAACACCTTATTTTAGAGGAAGATGACATATCATTTGTGTCATGGATTACAAATTTACTCCCACCGTCCCGGAATACTCGACCCGGTTTGACCGGCACAGAGTTTAAGGGACTTGAATTGACTTATTTAATTTAATAGGTAGTAATTGATAGTGGGGTATTATTTTAATGTAGTTAGTGGGAGGTGGGTTAAGAGGTGGGGCTGGGGGAGAGTAGGGGTTGAATTTTTAATTATTTTTTGTATGGAGTAGGGGGTAGGTGGGTTAATAGGGATGGAGTGAGAAATAATATAATATTGTTAGAATATTTCCATTTTTAGAAACAGGTCAAGTATTAAGGGACGGCCCGATAAGGAAAACAGGTCAAGTATTCCGGGACGGAGGGAGTACAACTGAAGATTGGGCCAGTTCATTTAACCACACTTGTACTTAAAATTATTTTCGCTGGGATTTGGAGGCGGCAAAAAAGCGTGTGAGCAAAGGCCACACAGGGTCATTGTTTTAGGAGTATAGTTTGCGGTGAAACTGATTTTTGGCACATCGTTAGGGAACACAAAAAACTGTGCTATACTCATATGAGGTGTGTCAAATTCGCCTCCCGTTTCATATGAGGTGTGTTCATTGATGGAAATTTATATTTTGTGGCGGAAACTTGGCACACTAGCTAATTAATTGATTTTGACACACTCTCTGTGAGAACACAAAAAATCGTGATATACTCACGCGAGGTGTACCAAAATCATCACCTACTTAGTGGTGTCTAGATGATTAGCATGATATATCATGTTAATATTCCTATTGATTTGCATATACATTTTAAGATAAATGATACTACCTCCGTTTCAAAAAGATCTTTACAGTTACTATTTACACGGACTCCAATGCAATATTTAACTACTAATGTATCCAATTTCGTATGTGAAAAAATTATAAAAATTTGATATTCTGAAAATACATTCCGAGACCAATCTAACAAGATCTTACATGTAACGTTTTGATGGTGAGAATTTACGGTCAAAGTTTTTATACTTTGGATACATTTTCCAAAGCGTAAAGAACTTTCTGAAACGGAGGTAGTATATTAGAACTCTTAATTAGAGCGGCATAGAAGGAGTTAGAAAGAAAGTATTAATCAATTATTAAGTATTAAGTACACCATCGATCAGCCCATGACTTTATCATTTGCTCCTAAATTAGTTACAATTAAAAAAGAGTAGGGAGATTCTTTTGTATCCATTAGATCTGATTAAAAGTCGGGCCAGTTAGGCTGATCATAGCTTAAACTTACAGATGAATTTTCTTTGTAAGAGCTTTTGATGAAATTATTACCTTGTCTTGAGAAATTTGTTATTGAATATTGTGAGGTATTTCAAAAGTTATTTAATTTGTTCTTCTCTACGGGGATTGAAAACATACTCACTGATTTAGGAGAAAAAGTAGTCGATCGTCTGTCTAATTTAGGAGTCATCCAAAATAAGAGAATTGGATATTTTCATACTCCACCATATAAGATACTACCTCCGTTTCAAAAAGTTCTTTACAGTTACTATTTGCACGGACTCCAATGCAATATTTAACTACTAATATATCCAAATTCATATGTGAAAAAATTATAAAAAGTTGATATTCTGAAAGTTAATAACGAGACCAATCTAACAAGATATTACATGTAACATTTTGATGTATATAATAGTGCGAATTTACGGTCAAAGTTTTCATACTTTGGGCACATTTTCCAAAGCGTAAAGAACTTTCTGAAACGGAGGTAGTATGTAGTACTCCTTTTGGGTGTTATTACACTTCGCTTTGTAATATATGTTTAATTTTTGTGGGGATTTTTTTTTTTTTTTTTGAGGGAATTTTTGTGGGGATTTTGTCGCCTCCTTTGCGCGCGCGCGCACACAAAAAAAAAAAAAAAAAAAAAAAAAAAAAAAAAAAAAAAAAAAAAATTATATAGCTAAGTTTAAGGGATAGAAAAGAAGTAGAAATTTAAAAAGGAAAGTCTTAAATCACTCGGAATTAACAAAGGAATCCTAACTAATTTAGGAAATAAAAATATACCAAAAAAAAAACAAAACCGAATAGGATTGGAGAATTTATTACCGAGTATAAATATAGGTGTCATCTATTCAATATTCATCTCCTTCAAAAACAACCCTGCAACTCTGCAACTTAAACTCTCGTACATCAAATTTTTTCTCCAAAAAAAATTTCAGCCATAATAATCATAATCATGTCTTTCCAATACGGGTCGCAGTTCACAACAATGCAACCGTCGCAGTTCACAACCATGCCACCGTCGCAGTTCACAACCATGCCGCCACCGCCGCTGGAGATGATTATGATGTCGTCGTACTCATATGTGCAATTCCCGCAGCTACATCACGGCTACTCCTTACCGGCGCAAGAAGGAGACACGTGGATGTCGGACTTTAACGATAGGGCATTGGAAAGGTTTGACTCGTGGGCTAATAATAACGCAGGCAGTAATGGAGATTTCCCCGTCGTTGAAAACGTACTCGGATTTGAACCGGCGGATCGAGCAGCGGTCGAAAATCTGGAAATAAAGAAGGCCGAAGACGAGTTTGCGACGCACGATAATTGTTGTTCAGTCTGCTTAGAAGGTTGGGAGAAAGGTGACGATGTTAAGATTTTGCCGTGTGGACACTATTTTCACCCGGCCTGCGCCGACGAGTGGTTGTTGACCAACCGTTTTTGCCCACTTTGTCGTTTTGAGTTGCCGCCAACATCGATTCCTTTGTTACAAGAATGAAGATAGAATGTAAAGACAGTGATGAGAAGAAAGTTAGTTCAATTTCAAAGACAGATCGGTTGGTTTTGTAGTTTGTAAATTGTTTTTCGTTAGGTCGAGTTTGAATCTAGTTAATTAGAGATTCCACGTTCGAGTCAAGTTTGTATAATTCATTGATTATGTCAGTTTTTAGAATTTGGGGTTATTGTATTTACGTTGATTGATTAAGGTGAATGTTTAATTTGCTCTCAATTCTTGATTTAGTTTGTCACATACTACGCACGTAGTATATTATAACACATATGGAATTAATGAGCTTTTGGAAATTTGAAGAAAGTTAGTATAAATTCAAATTAATTAATTAGCGATCGACCTCGGATTATTTGTAACCTCACTAACGTGTCAAATTAATTACGAACTCTTGTTAGGTCTTGTCATAGTCAGATCTTATTAGATTCGTCTCGATATATTTATAAGAATATATTCTTATACATATTTCGGGATATTGAAAGTCAAAGTATATGTTACAAAGCGTAACATAATTAAACTCAACTATGATGCAATATTTAAGTAACAGAGGAAATATTATATTTATTCATATTTTAACATAAAATCAAGTAATTCTCGTTTCATATATAATGTCATGTGCGCATCACATACATAAACAACACCATTACAAGTAAACTCTATACTTACGTACGTACCACATCTTTACCACCTTTTGCAGTTTCTGTTGAGCCAAATTAGCGAGGAACTAATTAACAACGAAGAAACCTAAGACCTGTTTGTACAAAATGATGTGGTATACATCACTGATCTTCGAGTTCCAAGCTTCAAAACTTTGTATAATTCCGCAAAAATCCGTCGTTTTATCCTTCCCCGTACCGGTGGACGACTCCGGCGTAGTTTCTTGCTATCATTCCCAACTACAACGACTCTCTTAGCTCGACTCGTTTCGACGTTCTCCATACTTGGATAAAGTTGATGAATTTCAAAGGCTAGTAGTAGTACAACTTGAAACTGTAAGAAAATATCAGCATTTGCATTTGTATACTTAAAATAATTAGGGCAGTTTTTGATTACGGCCCTATCCATGCATGCAGTAGTTTTAGGAGGGAGAAGGAGAAGTGTTAAGATCGAGTGAGTTGGGAATTTGGTTATGAAGAAAATATACAGAGAATACAGAATAGTTATAAGATAGGATGGGAAATTTAGGAATGGAAATATGGTGTATGTATGTAGGAAACTTCCTATATATCAGCTTGTAAGTAATTAGGAACTTTCCTGTTATGTATGTTTTCAGTAGAGTTTAACTTGGAGTATCAATTAAGCTTCTCTTAGATTTACTTAACTAGTTGGTTGGTAATACTCCCTTCATGTCTTTATTTCTCAGTTTATAATTAATTATAAGGTGAGTCGTCATATGGCAACATGGCGTAAGATTAAAGGTTTTAGGAGAAATATTGCCGATTTGTTATGAGAGAAACAATAAAAAATAATACGGAGTAATTAATTCTAAGAGTCAAATGTGGCAGAAATATGATTGGCTAAGATGAATGCAGTAAAAGTGGAGGGCTCCACTAGATTATGGTGTGTTTATTAGAGACCCGAGGTGAGTCTCATGCAAGGCTCGTTGGATATTTGGATATATGGTAAAGAAACTCATGCAAGTCTAGAAGTGAGTTTAGAAACTCCACCAAAGACTTGGTTGGTGGGACATTTCACATGGGAATGCCGATGCATATTTCTCTCATCCAATAAATAATACGAGGTAACACATTGAAAAAAGTCTTGAATTACTCTGGGGTAAAGTACAAGTAAAAGTAGAGAAATCTTGTGAGTTTTAGTAATAAAAAATAAAGGTAAAGGTACGTTAGTGGAAAGTTGACGTCTCAAAGGTTAGAATATGGGGTTGAGTCTATAGGATAAACTCGAGTACTAAAAAATGAATTGAGGTAAATTAGTTCAAAACACATGCCAAAAGTGAAATGGTTTCAAACGGAATATGTGAAGAATAAATATAGGTGTTGGGTCAGAGGAAATAATAACTAATCCTTCAAATATGTGCATGAATTAACACTCATTCAGGATCAAAGGAATGTTTAGTAGTATGATGATCAACAAAATCTAAGATGAAGTAAGACCAAAAATGTGTACCATAATATACAGGAGGAGTACTATACAACAGAAACAATTAGCCATTGATCAAACAAAATGAATCAATGAACAAAAACAGTCGAGAATTGTGTGTTTGACAAATTCCATGGAAAACTGAAACATCAAACCCCCTTACAACTTACAAGTTATATCCCCATCAATAGTTGTTTTCCCCCAGCAAAAAAGGCAGAGTATTAAACCCGGGCCTTCCCTACATCAACTGATCACAGTCGTGGATCCGGAAGAATATATGTTGTGGGTAAGAAGAATCGTGTTTCCGGCCAATAAAGATTGTGTGATTTGCTGTACAAAAGCAACTCATAGAAGAAAAGTAAACAGAGCTTGTAAAAAGGATTTAGGAGTCTGTAGCTGCTGTTTTTGCTGCAGGTTACTGGTGTCTTTAGCAGTTAACAAGCCGCGAACTTGGTCCCCCTTCACAAAAAAATTGGATTATCGGTAAGCATCCTCCCATTTTACAAAACCAAAACAAACAAATTAGTAATAGGCCACAAATTGTTCAAGGATCTCTTATTGAAGGAATAGGCACTCTCTGTTTGAGCTACTGTATCTCTACCATGCAAATATGGTCATTCTTTGGGATTCTTAGGTTTTGTTCTCTTCACCTTATTCTTATTGCTTATTAGACCAGACTAGAAATTTCAGACCAGATCAGACCAGACAAGACTAGAAAAAGCAAAACGCATTTACATAAAACATTCAGACCATACCAGACCAAACCAGATCAGAAACTAGAAAAATCAGACCAGATCAGGTGAAGAGAACAAGGCCTTGGTCAAGGGTCAAATTAAGGACAACACAGGAAGTCGAGAAGTACAAAGGACCTATATTTTGGAGAACTAAAATAGAATTCGGGAACTTAGGGAGTAATTAACACTGTCAGAAATCAGAGAGGTTAATCAGAGACAGATGATATTACTTGTGCAGCATCCTTGAGAGGACCCCAACATTCAATGCAATTGTATTTGGCCGAACTTGAGTGGAAATAAACCCATACAACAGCTTCCATAAGCTCTGGATGTGCTCTAAAGAGGGCTGAATCTCCATACAGAACAGATTGAAGCACCTGAATCAAGGCCAATAAAAAGTTATAAGAATTAATTATCATAAATGGAGATTCAAGTTATTATTATTATTATAGGAAGATGAACAAACCAAAGGAAGTTCTTTGGAGAAAATGTGATATCGTAGCTCAGCAACCAGATCACGTAAGAGGTTGTTGGGGCCACTGACATAGCAATGAACAACTAAATGCATTTTCCCTTTTATATCTTTCCATTCAGCAACTACATCATCCTTGCTGTACCATCCTTGCAACTGCAAGTTCAGAAGACAAGTTTCCAAAGAATTGATTAGAATGAACCTTAAACCGTGTTTGTATGCAGTAGGGATATGTTATACCCAGAAACTACCTCAATAATACCCCTAGCTCCCAAACATGGCACAACAATAAGGACTTTTTCAAATTTCAACAACATTTACGGCTTGTTTGGTAGCCGGACATAAATGGTGTTAATGGGAATGAATTTGTATGTAAATTTGTAAGGAAAATCAATATGTATTCCCATGGTAAAGCTAATAATTTCAAAATTATCTCTTTTTCTTTATAAATTTCACTCAAAATTTGAGGAATGGTATTAGGTGAGAATGTATTTATGAAGAAAAACAATAAGTTTGAGACAAAATTTCATTACCTTGGACATATGATGTTATTTTCTTGCCAAATAACACTTAGATTTATTCATATTCCCACCATTTATTACCGGCTACCAAACAGGCCGTTAGGGAACCATGGTTGATGGATTTGCTCAATGCATTACCGTGTTTTGTGAAATGCTTCAAGACCAATCAGATCATGCCACAAAAGGAAAGTACAACTAAATTCCAGAGTAACCAAATTAGCAAGAAGAGAACACAATTGTTCCAGACTATGCGCATGGAATATATGATGAAATGGTCATTATGCATACCTTAAGGTGCATACCTGGTCAACATTGATTATGTTGGAGATGGTCAAGGTTAAATTTGCAGTGAAATCACAATGCGAGAGGATGTAGACTCTAGGCACAACTCTGGTGTATTCATCAACTTCAGGTCCCATGAAATCCACCGTCAACTTTGATGCGTCAAACCTTGCTTGAGGTCCTAAAATCCTAACAGCCTACCAACATCAAGGATAACCAAAAGAAAATTTGACATCATTAAACTTTCAAAGATCTTCATATTCACATCAACATAGTATCTCAACATAATCTACTGTAGAAGTTTAAGCTTGACCACTTTATGAAGAGACTAGGATTCTATGTCAAACATCCTACAATTCCAGAACTTTGTGCCAAATAACAAGCCGAATCAAATATTCATTGTTTCTTAAGTCTTAACCCCTAACAGAATTTACTAGTACTTATTAACAAAGAAATGTACATCTGTTGTACAGATTCTTTTTGGCTTCTAAACCCCAACAATTCAGATACAATCCCTAGACATACAAGTTGTAAGCTAACATAAACTTCATCAATCAGAAATCTTTAGGACAGTAATATAGAGTTTCAGAATCATCATGTTCCTTTTGTTGCTCAAGTAGAATACATTATAAGTCATAAGTCTGATAATTACTTCATATATGAGTTACATATGTAAATAAAACATTTTGAAACAGCTACTTGATTAGTTGATTTCATCATTTTCTCAGGAAAAAGTATTTTAATCTAAATCACCATTCAAATTTCATGCCCCCTTCCCCCCTTACAAAAAAGAGTTTCTTGCCAGTAGAAAAGTAGTGAAAGTAACCTCCCTAGAGCTGCAAAGGGAGTCCTATCGCGGTGCATAAACCACTTCAACACCACCGCCACACCTACCACCACCTCCTACCACGACGACAAATGGCACCATCACCTACACCTTAAAGTGTATAGTCTGTATACCCTAAAGTCACTGCACTACCACAAGTTAACTACCCAAGATATCAGTATCACCAAGTAAACCTTAATTGCACCACCTACACCCTTGAATTCTCTCAATTTCTCTCAAATTATGAGTTCATATTCTTTGGTTCAAACAATACAATACCAACACTTCATCGATTTTTTTGCAATCTAGCTTCAGAATCAAATAAGTTCAATTACATATTTACATGTAGATCAAAACCCTAACAGTCAAAATCACAATTCATTTAAAATTAATCCTCACATTCTTCTCAAAATTCTTGAGCTACCATATCACTTTCAAATTCTAGAATTTACATCAGTGGCGAAAACAGTAACCAACACCAAATCCAAATTCGATCCTGAACAAACCCATACAAAAACTAACCCAATTTGCTCTAAAGTAATCTGGGTTCCAAACTATAATCAATCAATCAAACAAACAAACAAAAAAAGAACAATTGACATTAAAATTTGAAACCAAGAAAATAATTGTATACCTCAGAAATAAGGGCATTTTTGTAGGGAGTTCCACCTTTAGTAACAGAAGAAAGAATAGGAGTATAAACGGGTCTTCTAGTACTAGAACAAAAGAAAATGGTTGGAGTTCTAGTGCTATAAAATTTGTGGGGAGAAAGTGAGAATGCACAAGCCCAGTTACTGGCCATGGAAGCTCATCAAATTTCTCTCTCCTCTACTCTTCATGTTTTACAACATCTCAACACCACCACTGCCATCAAGAAAAGAGAGAGAGATTACAGAGAGAATTGGGTGAGAGCAGAGAGAAAAAGGAAGGGATTTTGTGTGTGGATGTTATGAATTGAAATTGAAGAAATTGTGGGAATGGTTGATGATTGGATGTGGTCATGTGGATGTGGGGTCCATGGAACTTGGGTGTGCCACTCGTTAATGTTGACTGTTTTTTCTTTTTATTTTGTGCGCGCGGGGGTGGGAGAGTCACAATGGTCGGGCAATAAATTATTAACGGCAACTTTTGTGTAGTACCGCCTTACCGAAAAGACCACTTTGGTTACTTAACTAATTGGTTTAATTTCTTAACTAATTGGTTATATTGCTTAATTAATTGATTCAATTGCTTAACTAATTAATTTCTTTGCTTAACTATTTGGTTTCAGTGCTTAACTAATTAGTTCAAGTGCTTAACTAATTGGTTCCATTGCTTAACTTATATGATACCAATGTGGTCTTTTGTGTGGGACCGCCTTATAGAAAATTTTGTACAAGATTAAATATTTGATCTTGAATATGAGTTTTGAATACTAACTACTCCCTCCGTCCCATAATATAGTGCCCGTAGTATTTGGATCTGGATGGGGCATTACTACATTAATGAAGTTTACATGTACTTATAATTTTTTTAATGATAACATGAAATATGTAATGGCTTAGTGGTAAAAGTTTTATTATTTGAACTCAATGTCTTTCTTATAGACCCCTTTTCATTCATAGTATAGATATAAGATACGGAATAGAGGAAAACTAGTACGTCGTATGTGCAAGCATATACGGAGTAGTGAAGTACTAATATATCGATAATTCGATAGAGGTCTATTATGCACTCGGATGGTTACTTTTTTGTATAATTTGTGATTTTATTCATTTATTGAATTGGTAGGATGGGTCCGATTGGGGCCTTACATTGCACGAGACAAATCTATTACTATATACTAAAAGAGACACCAGGAATGACACGTGTCATTTCCTGGTGCGATTTTTTCCCGCTAAAATGTTTTTTTTTTTGTTTTTTTACTTTAAAATAAATAAATTACGTTACGTTATTTAGGAAACTAAGATAAAAATATATTTTAATTGCCGTAGATGTATACTGCATAATATACTATTGGAGGAAAGCTAAATCAATATTATTTTTTCCTTTATTATATAATTTTATTTATGTATTATTATAACTTTTTAATATGAGAAGAAATATAAAAAACATTGATACATGAACTTCTAATGTTAGTCTACTATTAATAATATAATATATGGTAACTGGTAAGTAAGAATGTTAATTAAAATAATAATACATGGTAAGTTTATTTATCAAGATTTTACTCAATTCAAAATATGTTTTATTTGACTAACTCAGTTATGCTCGGGTCTTTTCGAAAATTAGTCTTGAGTCATTCGGGTTTGGTTAACGTTGTTAGATCGTTCTACATACAAATAAACGACTATAATATTTAACTTTGCATAGTAATATCGAAATTTAGTTCATTTGAATATTTTTTTTACACAACTTTGAATTTATACTTTTTCATATATCATTTTTACTCTCACGTTTTCCTAATATCACAAGTCTTTTAGTTACTATTAAAATAATAAATTGTTTTAGTAGTAGCCGTGCATTGCACGGGCCCTAAACTAGTTTTCGCAAAAAAGCAGCCCATTGTTTGGCAAGGGAGTCTGCAACTTGGTTTGAGGATCTGTCTTTGTGCACTTGGATGGTTACTAATGAGAGTTTAAACACTAAATGAGCAAAAATTATTATTGGGTGTTCGATACACATACTCGAAAGTCAAAACATCTACTCCCTCCGTTCCACAATAGATGCAACGTTTCTCTTTTAGACACTATTCATTAACTAACTTTGATAATTATTCTTTCACATTATGTAAAAACAAACATAGTCAAGTGAGATCTCGTTAAATTCATATCAATGCGAGGATTCCAAATATCAATTTTTTATAATTTTTACTTACATGCAATTAGAGATATTAATCTTCAAAGAAGCATGCCGGGATACGTGAAAAAAGAAATGATGCATGAATGCATCTATTGCGAAACGGAGGAAGTATTTCGCATCCGGATGCATTTAATTATAAGTCTATAAATGCACTTCTTTGCTTAATGGAAGTTGTTATGAAATATGGGTCATATTTTTCTATCTAAATGTTTCTTATTAACATGGGGAGCACGACCTGGCAGCCACCTGTTGCGGGTTGGTGGAAGTTAAACACGGATGCAACTGTACTAAGTGGCAGTGTTGGGTTGGGAATGGTTGTCAGGGACTCTGCTGGGGATATGGTCAAGAAGATGGGTTATATTTTGTTACACTTCGTATTTGTTATCTAAATATTTATTAGGAAAATTTGTAATTATTAATCCAACCTTTGCCCGATTTTCTTTAATTAAGCCTACCTATGCGATATTTCTAAATAATCCAACATTTATGACCCAACTACTATTATTTACAAATGGGCTAAACATAATATTACCACAGTTAACCGGTTTAAAAGTCGTGCTTTTTAATATCTGTTTTCCGTGGGATACGCTACGCTGGAGTACTCTTCCCAAATAGCAAAATCATGCTTAAGTGAAGTTTGTCGCAGAAATGTGGAGAATATATTTATTAGATGCGAAGATGATGAAGATGATGAAGTTCTTAAACTCAATCATTGGTAAGTTTGGACGTATACAGTGAGCTTAGGTTTAAGTGGGATTTTGAAATTCGACTTCCTAATTTAAAAAATCTTAAGTTGGGCCGTCTCTGTGAATTGTGATCTCTATCCTTGGTTGGAAACACTAATTAAGTCTTGCTCTTTGTTGGAATACTTAGATTTGCTGTTGTTCGATTTGCGCTACAAAACTGCTACTTGTTTAAACATACTTAGTCCAAGTTTGAGGTCATTGGATTTAGAGATAGAATTCTCCCAAGATGCCAAAAGGAACAAAATCTTCATAGATGCACCCAAATTGGTAAAACTTAGGATAGTTGATCCCAGTACATGTTATTATTTTCTTCAAAATCCAACTTCATTACTCAATTCATCTCTTGATTTGACCAAAGATCCGGGAGAATATGATTATAATCCAGCTTTGGTTGAAACACAAGAAGATTATCTACACCAGATGTCCAAGTTTATAGGTGGAATGTGTTTGAGTACACATATGTTCATTAGCATTTACAGAATAAAGGGGAACAACACTGAATTAAGAATATTATTACTCTCGTAAGCAGTAACTAGTAAATAAATGATAGCCCAGAATGTCAATATCAGGAAACACATTTCACAGTTTTTTTTTTTTGTCTAAAATTTACAGGTTTTGGCTATTTGAGCAGAGGGGCTTGTCTGGTTTTCCCTAAAGTAAATAACTTTGGCGGAAATTGATTTTATTTACAGAGTAATAATATGTCCGCCTAACATTTCACTTTTCTGATATAGGTTTAATCATCTGACAAAAAACAAAAAAAATGACAAACAGGAACATGAAGTAATTAATTAATACAAGAAGTAAATAAGTTTGGATGCAAATCATTTCAAACAATTCTCATTTATTTATACAGTATCAAACATTTCTGGACAAATAAATTCAATAAGACAACAACAAAGATGAAGAAAAGAAGAAGTTCAGAATGTTTAGAGAGAAAATGAGTGAAAACAAATGTTATAATCTGATTTCTTGAAGGAAAAGAAAAGCTCAATGTGCTTTTATATACAATGTAAAACTAACTCTAACCAACCTCTAACAAACTTGTAACAAACTAGCAATAAAATAATATTAATAATATAAATATATAAGCTCTCCTATACTCCCCCTTCAAGCTGGACTTTGGATACAAGACCAAGCTTGGAAGATAGAACACGATGCTGAGAAGAAGCAAGAGGTTTGGTTAGAATATCAGCAAGTTGGTTGATGCTAGAGACATGAGCAGTTTTGATGAATCCACTGTCAACTTGCTCACGAACATAATGCATTTCTCTTTTCAGATGTTTAGTTTTGTCATGGAACATAGGATTCTGAGCCAGATGTTCTGCTGAAGTATTGTCACAATGCATAATAACAGGCAAGGGAATGATCACATGAAGATCCTCAAGCAGACCCTGAATCCATACAAGTTCACTAGCAGTAGCTGACATACTTCTGTATTCAGCTTCAGCAGAGGACTTGCTTACAGTGCGCTGCTTCTTGGTTTTCCAAGAAATTAAATTGCTGCCAAGAAAAACTGCATAAGCACTAAGTGATCTGCTACTAAACTGACAAGAACTCCAATCAGCATCACTGTATGCAGACAGAAGTAGACTAGAATCAGCTGAGTACCAAAGTCCATTATCCATAGTTCCTTTGAGATATTTGAGAACATGAAGAGCAGCTCTCAAATGTGGAACCCTTGGTGCAGTAACAAACTGACTGAGGTGCTGCACACTGTAAGAAACATCTGGCCTTGTGATTCCCAAGTACAAAAGCCTGCCAACTAATCTTCTATAAACATTGGGATCATCTAGTAACTCTCCCTCATTAACAGAAAGTTTCAAACCACAAGGTAAAGGAGCAGAAGCAGCATTACAGTCTTCCATATCAGAATCTTTGAGAATATCATTGATATATTTTCTCTGGGACAGAAATATACCTTTGGAATTTCTGTGAACCTCTATGCCAAGAAAGTAAGACAAAAACCCAAGGTCTTTAATTGTAAAAGCCTGATCAAGTAAACACTTAACATGCTCTATTTGAGAAACAGAAGTACCAGTAATTAGAATGTCATCCACATAGATAAGAATCACCAGAAACTCTCCATCTAGTGTTCTAGTGAATAAAGAGTAGTCCTGTTTGGACTGTTCAAACTGCAAAGTCTTCAAAAATTTGCTCAATTCTTTATTCCACTGTCTGGAAGCCTGTTTCAGACCATAAATGGATCTTTTCAGTTTGCAAACTTCACCTGATTGAGCTTTGGTGTAACCAGGAGGAGGCTTCATGTAAACTTCTTCATCAATGAACCCATGCAAGAATGCATTGTTCACATCTAATTGAAATAAATCCCAACCTTTGACAACAGCAAGTGCAATAACTATCCTCACAGTGGCTAATTTAGCTACAGGTGAAAAAGTTTGGGTGAAATCTCTCCCTTCAACCTGCTGATAACCAATAGCAACCAACCTTGCTTTGTATCTGTCAATGGTGTAATCAGGATTAAGTTTGGTTCTGTAAACCCATTTTGAACCTATAGCCTTCTTCCCTTGAGGTAATTGAGTAAGTTCCCATGTGTCATTGCTCTCAAGAGCACCTAATTCTTTGTTCATTGCTTGTACCCAATTATCATTATCCTTTGCTTGACTGTAGAATTTGGGATCATTGACAGAAGGCAACACAGAAAATGCCAAAGATTCCCAAATATCAAAACTGTCAAGTGCCATAGCTAAAAGCCAAGAATCATCACTCCCAATGTCAGGAGAATAAGAGTTCACAGAAAAAGATAGAGATTCACTGCTAGAAGATGCAACAGTATCCCTATGAGGAATATATCCACCAACAAAATCCTTTAAAACAGTAGAAGGCTTAATTTGTCTAGGGGGATGTTTAACAACAATCTCAGGAATAAGAGTTGTGGGTGAAATATGAGAAGAAGAAATAGATAAAGAATCATTGTGATCAGATTGAATAGAGAGATTGGGAGATATAAGGAGAGAAGAACTTGAAGAATCAGGAGAAGAAGAAATATGAGAGGAAATATGAGAAGAAGATAAGAAAGGTTCTGAAGTCAAATTATGATTGGTGTTTGAATCTGAGTCAGAAGAAGAAGAAGAATCAAGTGAGAAAGTGTGATTTGGAGAATAAGCTGGTGTAACAGATTTGTCTATATGAGTATGAGCATTAGTGCCAAATTGCACTATAGAGACAGGACAAGAAGCTGAAGTAGAAGTAGATTGTTCAGCCTTGTAAGGAAACACATTCTCAAAAAAAATAACATCTCTGGAAACAAACACAATATGATTATCCAAATCATATAACTTGAAAGCTTTAAAACCAGCAGGATAACCAAGGAATATACACCTCCTTGTTCTGGAATCAAATTTGTCTTTCTTAGCATCTTTATTATGAGCAAAGCAAAGGGAACCAAAAACTCTGAGTTTATCATAAACTGCAGGAGTTTTGAACATAACCTCAAAGGGTGTTTTCCAATTTAACACCTTTGATGGTATCTTATTTAGCAAGTATGTGGCTGTGAGCACACACTCTCCCCAAAACTTCTTTGGAAGACCAGCATGGAATCTTAATGACCTAGCAATCTCAAGAAGACTCCTGTGTTTTCTTTCTACTCTTCCATTTTGTTGAGGAACATATGGTACACTCCTCTCATGTATAATACCTTTGCTAGCAAACATTGCTAAACAAGACTGATTGACAATTTCAGTACCATTGTCTGATCTGATCCTTTTAATTCTCTTTTTAAATTGAGTTTCAACCATAGATATAAACTCAGAAATGATCTTTGCTACTTGCAATTTGTTATTTAACAAATAGGTCCATGTAACTCTGCTATGATCATCTAGCACAGTTAAAAAATAGGATGCCCCATCTAGATTTTTAACTTTGTAGGGTCCCCACAAATCTAAGTGTACCAAGTCAAAACAATCAGATGCTCTGCTGTCACTTTCAGAAAAAGAAAATCTGTGTTGCTTTGAATGACAACAGACAACACAATTGTATTCTGTAATATTTCTGCAACATTCAGCATTAATGTGTTTCAATTTTGACAAGGATGCATGACCCAGCCTAGCATGCAATAGATCAAGACTGTCTTTGTGTTCCATTCTAGATTCAGAAATACTAGTAGCAGTCTTATTAGGCAAACTAGTCATATTTACATCAATAACAGTTCCTTCAACTGCATTAGCAACTACATTGCAATCTGAATTTTGACAAACAGAATCAGATTTATTCTTAACCTTTGACTGGAAGTAATAAAGTCCTTGTATCCTTTTTCCAGCACCAAGCACCATGGCATTAGAGGGGTCCTGGAAACAATATCCATTTCCATTAAATGTAACATTCAGACCAGTTTGTTCAATCAATCTTCCTATTGACAATAAATTGTGTCTGAAACCCTTTACCAATAAAACATTTTTCAGCAACAACTTGTCAGTCAAGTATGCATCACCCATGATATCAACACTCAATTGAGTTCCATCTGGCAATCCAACCTTAATAGGCACACTAATGACTTTTTTGTTTATCAAGATTCTTTCATCATATGTCATATGATCACATGCACCAGAATCAACAATCCAAAGACACTCATTGTGCAAGTTATTCACAGTGCAATTGAAAGAGTGAGAGATTATACCTGCATAATTGGCATAGGAACAATTTGCTCCAGCAGCATCAGCATTCTGCATATGCTTGCCCTTCATTGCTTTCATCACTTCCTGGCAGATTGCATTTAACATCTCACTACTAACACCTCCAGTGTCCCCAATTGTATCATCCAAAGGAGTATCTCCAGTTGCATTAGTCTGAACATTTGCAGCAAATCTGTCTCCATGTGACTGAGAATTTTTGGAAGCTTTAATGGAATTATACCAGTCTGGATAACCAATCAATTTGAAACACTGATCTGCTGTGTGTCCCTTTCCTTTGCAGTGAGTACAGACTCTGTGCATCTTTTCTTTTTTCAAGTCTTTCCAATCCTTCTTTCCAGAAGTAACACCAAATTTCTGAAACTGTCCACCCTTGTTAGTTTGTGCAGCCATAGCACTACTACTCAGAGCAGCAGTTTCAGTTGTCAAACTGTGCATTTCTTTCTGCTTTTCTATCTGCTGAGTGATGGCAAAAACTCGATTGATAGTTGGAAGAGGATCCATAGACAGTACATTAGTCACAGTACCTTCATAACCTCCATTTAAACCAAGCAAGAACTTCATCATTTTATCTTCTTCCTCAAATTCAGCAACCTTTTTTAAGAACATACAGCTGCAGGAATTAAGAGCTCCACAAGTACAAGTAGGAAAAGCTCTTAGGTTCTGCATTTCATCCCAAAGTTTCTTCAATTTTCCATAATATGTAACTATGGTAAGGTTTTCTTGATAGAGATTATCTATCTCTTTCTTTAACTGATAAATCAAGGGACCATTAGATTGTCCAAACCTCTCAGTCAATTCCTTCCATAACTCCACAGCATTATCTATGTATCCAAAATCATCAGCAAGTTCACTATTCATTGAACTCAATATCCAGCTTACTACCATAAAATCAGCTCGTTTCCATTTAGGATAATCTTTATGATTAACAGCTGGTTTCAATATGTCACCATTGATGAAACCTTCTTTGTTTTTAGCTACTAATGCTCTTCGAACATTTCTACTCCAACGAATAAAATTCAGTCCATTGAACACTACAGCAACTAAAGAGGAAGTAGGATTATCCGAGCTAGCAACAAAATATGGATCAAAATTACCTCCATTGTTTGACTGAGAAGCTGAGTTTTCAGAATCTTCAGTATTCATTTCGATCAGAAATCAACAAAAACACCACTGATTTGTTGAAGATTCAAAGCTTGCGCAAGAAATTTCACGAGATTAATCGCCAGAAATTTCGCAACAATCTTTCAGAACACCTCGTAATTTGCAGAAAATACTTGCGATCAACCAAAATCGAAGAAATCAAAAATCGAAACCTAAATCTCAGAGGAGATTTGGCTCTGATACCATGAAGAAAAGAAGAAGTTCAGAATGTTTAGAGAGAAAATGAGTGAAAACAAATGTTATAATCTGATTTCTTGAAGGAAAAGAAAAGCTCAATGTGCTTTTATATACAATGTAAAACTAACTCTAACCAACCTCTAACAAACTTGTAACAAACTAGCAATAAAATAATATTAATAATATAAATATATAAGCTCTCCTATAAAAGACAATCTTACACAAACAAAAACAAATCATTGTACTATACTATTAGACCCAACATATGAATTAGACTTCTAAAAAGTAAGAACCACATATTAATATCAGGATAAATCAAAGATCCATGATCTTATTTTCCTTTAAAGAGCATTCCTTAGAAGAATATCAGTTAATTATTGTACAGATATGACTTGGATGAGGTAGTTAATCTCGTTGGCCGCCACAGAAACAGCAGATAATTCCCCAAATGACACCTCCCCTTTTGGGTGCTGAATCCTTGGCGTAGTTGTATCCTCCTGCCATTGTTAATTAATTAACTCGAGATTCAAAACCAAAAGCTCGGGTTTTAAGTGATTAGTGAGGTTTTAGAACTTTAGTTTGATCTTGTTGTTTATAATGAACGGTTTGTGACTTGATGAAGAAGAATTCATGAATCATGATTGATTATATAGAGATGGGAACATATAGCAAGAACACGAGATTTTTCAGTCAGTTTTCTTTGCAATTTCAGGTGAAATTATTGAGAATTTCTCTAGAATTTTGATTTTTAAGATCGATTTAAAAGAACGAATATAAAACGCGGTGTACTTAGAACTTAGAAGCGTGTATAGTGAGTAAACATAATGTAATTAGCATTTCCATTACTCTTCATCCGAGTTTCTGAAATTAACATCTATCGATCTGAGACGATGATAATTTGTAAAAAATTAAATTATAATTATATATTGAGTTACAAAGTCGAAATACATTTAAGAGGAGAAAAAAACACATTTGATTAGCTAAAAGAAAGTGCAACATTTTTTTTTTCCTATTCTTTTATCTGTTAATGTCATGGTTATATATTTGATCCAAATGAATTTCTAGAAAAGATATATGATTTGTTTAGTAAAATAATAGAAATTAAGAAAAAAATTGTTATCATAAATTGTTACTCAAATACATAAATTTGGTCATTAATTTTTTATACGACTTTTCTCCTTTTTAGTTGTTTAGAGTCACAAGTTGTATCGCTTGAGTGATGGATAAAATTTAACATTAACATGTAAGAGGTCATGTGTTTAAAGAGGGGTGACAATATTTTTTTTGTGAGGACACAATAAACAATCATGTGTGTATGACATGGTGTTACGATGCCATGTCACTTGCCAAGTCATCATGACACGTGGAGAGATGTCATGGATTGCCTTGGAGATTTAATAATAATATAGATAGATAGGATATTCTGAAAAAACATACTCATATCGTACATATGACGCGGCTTGTTACAGATCTTGTTAGATTTTACTGACCAAGCCGATCGTTTTATGACACGGCTTGTTATAGATCTTGTTAGATTCGGATGACCAAGCCGCGTAACAAGATCTATGACGTTTTGATGTACTCCGCATATATAGTGAGAATTTACGGTTAAATTTTTTATACTTTGGGATTATTCTTGCGTGGACCTGGTCCACAATAATATTAGTGATTTAGTTTAGACTCAAAATCAATAGTTTTCTCTAGCACCGTTTTTATACACATAGAGACCTTTATTGTTCATATAGTGACTGTAATAAATTAAACACCAAAATTCTTAGACATATTAACTATTTTTTGCATCATAGTAACCCTATGTTTTTAGAAGTGAATTTTGACTTAAAATTACATCATTCAAACACAACATGTATTAACGGCACCAATTTGATATTTTTTCATAATAATCTTAATAAATATGCCAAAATAAATTAGAAATAAATTGTTAACATTTTTTTAAGACATGATCCACAATAAATTTAATATGAACCAAGTCCATTTAAAAATTAATGTATACTTTGGACACATATCGTAAAGGGTAAAAACGTTTCAGGAAGGGAGGTAATATGAGCTAAAAATGGAAATATTAGACACAATTACACAAATCAAACATTGTTAACATTAACCAATGCCTGAAATCATTCATAACGACGGAACCTTGAAAAATTAAAGGCAAATTAACACCTGGGATATAATTAGATCATATAATAATCCGGTAATGTTTGTTTGCAGTTTTCAAGGCAAAGGAGGAATGGAATGTCTTCAAACTGGGGAAACTCAAGGTAGCTTTTTTTGACGATTTCAGTAATTCACTGCGTTGATTAATGATTTTGAAGAAAATCAAGTACTGTACTCTTTGTTAACTCAAAACCCAACCCTTTAATCATTGATGTTCTTCCAAATTATCCCCTCAATTTTCTCACTCCAAAGATCCAATTATGCATTGAACTTTGCCGACAAACAAGAACAACAGGTCTATTCTCCTTCCCTTTTCACATTCTGGGCAATTTTCTTTCTTTCTAACGAATTTGTGATCTTGATCTTTTATGATATTTTGTTGGATTTATTATAAAGTGGGTAATAGTACTTTTTTTTGTTTGAGATAATTGTCATATTTTGTTCAAATTCTCTGCATTTGCTTATAAAATTGCTTTGTTAGGACAGTAGGACTCTAGCTTGTTATGCTTTTGTTTTTGTTTTCTTTTTGGGTGTAATGAGAGCCACGAATGACTGTGATGTAGACGAGATTTGATCTAAGGGTATGAACTGCCTAGCTGCTTTTCTTTTGGTAAGGAAAGATTTAGCTACATTATAATGTTGTTTATGGGATGAACTGATGAACATTTATTGGTTGATATGTGAAGGAATTTGATTTTATATTCCTTGATTATCTGATTACGTATATTTTTTTGTGTATATGGTGATGTTTTTGGTGTTATGAAGCCACAAATGGCAATGATGTGGACAGGATTTGATTCCAGGTTTTGGATACACCTCCCAAATACTTCACCAACTTAGTTAGCTGACATACCACTCCTTATTGTGATTTGGTTGATTGATTTTTAATAATGCATATAGTCTTGACTAGTTGGAGTCTCCTTATTCAAAGATTACAATATTTTTATTCAATTTTGTCTTTGGAAATGGATATTTAGAATCAATAATTAACCCCCAAAGCTGATTATCATGTTGATTCTTTAGTGTGAGTTTGAGTGGTAAGAATTTAGGTCTTTTTTTCTGTGGTTTTTTGTTCGGTTGTCAGACCCTTTTATTCCTTTCCTTCTACAGGGTTGTGAATATCATACTTAAAGGAAAGCATTTTCTGTTGTTGAGAGGTCATGGCTTTGGGAAGGTATTCCCGAATTGACGGGCAGAATTCTTCAAACTATTGCTTGATACTTTGTATTGTGGGGTTCGTTTCAACATGTTTGTTAGCGGCTTGGATGACACTGTCGTCATCAATTAGCCCCGTTCGCACAGAAATAACAGTAGAGGAGTTTATGGGTGGCATGCCAAAGATAGTGAAAGAGTCTCAGATTACAGAATCTGATGCCAATCACAATACTGAGCCTAAAGATCAAAAAGTAGTTGAACCTGAGAAGGAGCTGAATTCTCAAAAGGTAAATCAAGGGTTGGTTTCTGGGGATGGAAAAGAAACCAAGGTTGAAGAAATAGATGCAATGAAGATGCAGGATGAAGTGATCAATCAGAGAGAGAATTCAGGTCAAGAAATAAATGAGAATTCTACTGATAAACTTTTAAAAAGTGATACAGCTGGAAAAGAGTTGCCAAATGAAACTTCACCTCAACCTCAAGCTATGGCAGAGTCAGAGAAAGAAAAACTTCCGGAAGGAATTTCAGTGCGGAAGCACCAAAAAGATTATATATGGAAAGTGTGTAATGTTACTGCAGGACCAGATTACATTCCTTGTCTTGACAATACTAAAGCTCTCAAAATGCTGCACACAACAGGACACTACGAGCACAGGGAACGACACTGTCCTGATGAAGGTCCTACTTGTCTCGTTCCTCTTCCGAAAGGGTATAGGACCCCGGTAAAATGGCCTAAAAGCAGAGACATGGTATACTTTATGTTTTGGATGAAAGCTAAAATAGACGTTTGAAATGGTACATTGTTCTTTTTTTTTGTTCTGATATGTTTTATGGTTGATAATTCCAGATATGGTTCGTGAATGTTCCCCATACAAAGCTTGTTGATTATAAAGGAAAACAGAACTGGATTAAAGTTTATGACCGGTACCTTACCTTCCCTGGTGGCGGAACGCAATTTAAGTATGGCGCTCTACATTATGTTGATTATATTCAACAGGTGATTCCATCTTTACATCTGGTTTTATCTTGTTTCCATAGTCATATCTGTTCAAATAATAACCCTTGTTATGTGATTTTGAGATGATTAGTTTTTTTCTTTGAGTCGAAAATATTGTTTCAATAGTTGACATAACAAAAGTCAGGGATTATATAAGAAAGACGGAAAGGATACAAGTAGTGAGAGAAGGATGGAAAGGATACAAGATAATAGTAAGGTGTTTGTAATGGATCACTGAGGTTACTCAGGGTTTCATGCAGTCCATCTTCTGAAGAACAATTTTTTAAAGTTCTGAGAATTAAGATTAATGGATATAAACTATTACGGTGTTTATATTCCTAAGAAAACTTGCTTCTTTGAGATGTGTTTTGACTATACAGGATTTTAGGTTAAGGATTCTACTACACACACATAGACTTTACACACTACTATTCATGGCATCTGTGGATTGTATGATGACACAACTCAAGAGAGGGATTCTTTGGTTTGGAGGCTTTTTATCCCACTATGCTCTCTATGTGTAGTTCCCTTTTGAGGTGGAAGGTTCACTATTTTGTGCATAACTCTCCCTTTGTACATAGATGACATTTTTAGATGTCTTAAAAATTTCTTTGTTACTTCAAGGATAAAGGGAGTCAGATAGAAGTTAATGGACTTATTAGACCAGGTTCAAACTCCAGCTGTTTTAATTTATATGAAGTCATGGATGAACTTACTCAGAAAATATATGAGCGATGTTAAAACCACGGGAGCCAGGGCATGAGTTCTTAGTATAATATGCCTTAGTGTAGCTCTCTTTTTCCTGGATAAAGGCGTGATTTATGATATCAAAAGAAAAACCCGTTCTGCTTGAATTATATGACCCTGCAAAACCATTTCCTATTCAACAAATAAAAGATCGTATCCTTCTTCTTTTAAGAAGCAGTTAGTCAACAAATAAACCAATTCTCTAACTTATTCGGGCGTCTAGTTTGTAGCTGTGCTATTTTAATTGTTAAAAGACTATTTGAGGTAAATGATTGTATTTCCTCATCAACTTGAGCAATTATAGCAAAATCTTGGTAGTCCATGACAAGCTCTTCTTGATCTAACCCTTAACACACTGGATTGATGTAGTGAACAATGTCTTGGTTTTCTTTAGTATTTGATTGATTTTAGTTTTCTTTATCTATTATACTACTCCCTCCGCCCCGCTTAGTAGGCACATTTTTATTTGGGAATGACCCAAAATAATAGGCCACTGTTCCTATCTAGTAAGCTAAACTATGACTTTTGCTCGTATTACTCTTATTACTAGTAGGATTCAATGCATAGTATCATAGTTTGATGCATGTTCTATATAATTATCAAGGGTGATTATGGTTTTCTTTAAGCAAATTACATAAAATTGACCTCTAATCAAATGTAGCCTATCAAACATTTGTTCCCTGCCTCGACTTGGACACAAGTTTGCAATTTTCTTAGTTGGTGGGGTGTGATGCTCCTGTTGCTCTTTTTCATTTTGAGCTTGAATCTTGGCAACCATGTTCTATATATTTTATTTGTCCGTTTTTCACTTCAAACTTTCTCGGATTATAATTCTCTTTTGAAATTCAGACTCTTCCTGACATTGCTTGGGGTAAGCGAAGCCGTGTTGTTTTGGATGTTGGATGTGGTGTAGCCAGTTTTGGAGGCTATCTTTTTGACAGAGATGTTCTCACTATGTCATTGGCTCCCAAGGATGAACATGAAGCCCAAGTTCAGTTTGCACTTGAAAGAGGAATACCTGCTATTTCAGCTGTTATGGGAACAAAAAGGTTACCCTTCCCTTCCATGGTCTTTGATATTATCCATTGTGCTCGTTGCAGGGTCCCTTGGCATATTGAAGGTAATGTTTCTCCATGTAGGCCCTGTTTGGTTCAATATTAGTAAAGGAAGGGAAGAGAACGGAAAGGAAAAGAAGGGAACGGAAGAGAAAGGAAAGGAAATAAACTATACTTTCCCATCTTTGGTTTGATGAAAGAAGATGATAAGAATCCCATGTTTGGTACAATATTAGTAAAGGGAGTGAAGATAAAATTAAATTAAATAAATAAAAATTAAAAAAAGGAATGTTTTTTGACAGATTTTAGTTTTCCTTTTTTTCTTCCAAATTCCTCCAATTTTGAAAGGAAAGGAAAGTAAAACTTTTATAGAGGGATTTATCCTTCCACTTTCCGTATAATATTTAAAACCAAACACAATAAACGTTATTTTTCCTTTCCTTTCTTTTCTTTTCCTTCCAATTCCTCCCAACCAGGATAAGATTATATCTTTTATTCAAAAGAATGGCACCCTGAAATTTGTTTGGATTGACTTTAGGTGGTAAACTCCTTTTGGAACTGAATCGTGTATTGCGACCTGGAGGCTACTTTGTATGGTCAGCTACTCCAGTTTACCGGAAAGGTGGCGAGGATACGAGCATCTGGAAAGGTGTATTTCTTTGGAACTTGAATTTCATTAGTGTTCAGTTATGCTTCTTTTTGGACAAACCTGTAATGCCTGTGTACCATAATGCATGCAGAGATGTCCAAGTTAACTAAGTCAATGTGCTGGGAACTTGTAAAGGTGGGGAAAGACGGAGTTAACAGAAAATCTGCAGCTATATTCAGAAAAACTAATTCTAACAATTGCTATGAGGAAAGACAACAAAATGATCCTCCACTTTGTGAAGATTCTGATAACCCTAATGAAGCCTGGTAATTTCTTCCTAACCTTTGGTTATGCTTTTACCTTAAAGAAACTGCATTCATGTCATCATATTGTTAGTTACCCTCACAAAAGTCAAGTCGAACTAAAGCTCCGTTTGTTTTGATGGAAAACGCCTTTATGGGAAATTATTTTCCCATTTTCCTTTGTTTGTTTTGTTAAGAGTGGAAAATGATTTTCTCAAAGGTGGAAAACAACTTTCTCTAGGGAAAACTAACTTTCCTTTTGAAAAAAAGGAATGCCACATTTTCCACTCAAATCCCTTACATGTCCTTTTCTCTCCTCTCATTTCCACTTCTATGTTCTTTTGCTTTATAATTTTTCTTGTATGGAAACAAACCGAAGAAAACTATTTTCCCTTGATGTTTCCCCTTGAAAATTGTTTTCCATGGAAAATCATTTTCCTTTGAAGCAAACGGAGCCTAAGTCATTCACTGAGGCTGGCATGCCAAGTGTACTACGTAAGTGGAGAAGAAAATGGAAAGACTAAGACGTTTTAAGGCGTTGCCTTTCCTTTCTGCGGTATTTTTGAGGATTAGTCTTTGTTGCTTGATTCATTTCCCATGTGCTTTCTCAGGTATACCCCACTACAGCAGTGCATACACAAAGTGGCCAAAGATTCATCCGAACGTGGGTCTCAATGGCCGGCAACTTGGCCGTCAAGGTTGGAGAATCCTCCTTACTGGTTGAAGGATTCTGCAAAGGACTTCATTGATGACCATAACCGCTGGAAACATGTAATTGCCAATTCATATTTGAATGGGATCGGAATTGACTGGTCGTTGGTTAGAAATGTCATGGACATGAAAGCATCATATGGAGGGTAAGATTTTGAAAATATATTTTTTATTAAGCTAGTTTCCTCCGGCCAGGGAAAAAAGAGAAAGGAAAATAAACTAAAGAAAAGGCTGTTTTTTACTTCCTCCGTTCTTATTTACATGACACAATTCCTTTTAGGGAAATTCCTTTTTAGTTGACACAATTCTTTTATGTGAAAGTTTTGTATGGTGAATTTGTCATATTTACCCTCACTTTTTTGGTGATTTGGTGAAAGTGATTGTTGGTTGGTTGGTTGTTGGTAAGGGACACTTTTGTCCTTTAACTTTCTCTTTTACCTCTCCTTAATACGTGTGCCAAGTATTAAGCTAGTTTGATTCAGTCCTATTCTCCACTGTTTTATTGCCAAACTCGACCTTAAATATCTATCTTCAACAGGTTTGCTGCATCTTTGAAGGATTTGAAACTGTGGGTGATGAATGTAGTTCCTGTCAATTCATCAGATACTCTTCCTATAATATACGAGCGTGGATTATTCGGAATATACCACGACTGGTGTGAATCGTTTAGTACATACCCAAGATCTTATGATATCCTTCATGCAGATCACCTCTTCTCTGATCTTACAAAAAGGTTTGGAAATCAGATGCTAGTGATTTTTTTACTTTACATATTATTATAAATATCTTTGATGAATTTACGATAGTGCTTCCAGGGTGATTCCAAATCAATAACTGTTATTGTTAAATAGTACAAATCATATGGCAAAATCGTAAACAAATAGACTTTCAAGATTTTATTCAGTTAACTTCAAATTATATTCTGTTAACCTCAAATTTTATTCAGTTAACTTCAAATTATATTCTGTTAACCTCAAATTTTATTCCTTTAATTCACTTTTTTCGTCTCTTTTTTTATTTCCACCTTTTTATTTTAGTTTTCCTACCGATTTAGTTACGAAAATACCCATGTTATTGATATATACTTTTTCTTTCCCTGTAACAGATGCAACATTGTCTTGGTAATGGCAGAAGTAGACAGAATCTTGAGGCCGGGAGGTAGGTTAATAGTTAGGGATGATGCTGAAACCAGGTCCGAGGTAAGGAGCATTGCTAAATCACTTCACTGGAAAATCACTCATTATAATGATAACGATGGATTAGTCTGTATTATGAAGACACTGTGGCGTCCCTCGGAAGTAGAATCTACTGATGGTGCCGCAGCTTGATTAGTTCGGGTCATTAGTCCTTAAACTCAAATCAATTTTGCACTGATGATAATATGATATAGGTATACCTTTATTTATTCAGCTGCATCAACTTTTAGTGATGCAGTTGCTGTTTTTTGAAGAACCCACAATTGTCATTTGCTGTATTCTTATTCTTTTTCCTGGTTTAAGAGGAAGTGGGTGCATAATTTTGATTGTACAATCATTATGTATGATAAATACATTTAGTTTTTTATGAAATATCATTAGTTCGGGTTATTTTTATCTTGTTGATGTTTCTTCTACCTCTTGTGCTATTTACCATAATCTGCATATATAATCTGTTGGCTGTTAACCAGTGAGTACTACATAAAATTTGTCTAGCAGTGAGGTCATATGTTAAATCTTACTTCCTCCATTTTTTTATTATTGCACCATCTCTATTGGGCACAAGAATTAAGAAATGAGGTAAAAGTTGAGAGATTGACAAAAATACCCATGTGATTTAGTACAAGTTTTGATGAAAAGAACAAGTTGGGTTTGGTCCCCACCACACATATAAGGATAGAAATGTCATTTCATGGGGTAAACTTACTAAAAAAAAAGGAAATGGTGCAATTAATATGCAACTTCCGAAAAAGGAAAATGGTGCAATAATAAAAAAATGGAGGAAGTATTACATAGTATAAGATTGTTGATGTCAGCATTAAAAATGATAAAAGATAACTATTTGACTAGAAATCATGACTATTTGCTTCGAAGTATAACTAATTGATTAGATCATTAAAAAAGACAATTGTTTGACTAGAAAGTAGAAACCATAAGTGCTTGTTTAGAAAACTAATTGATTAGATAATATAATTAATAATATTAAAGTATAACTATTTGGTAAAAAGTTGGCCTTGCATAAAGACTGTCATGAAATATTTAAGTTTTTGTACAATAAGAAACATTTTTGACATAACCTCCTTTATGTAACTCAATTACTCAAGTTCATACATAACTTGACAATAACAGAAATATAACTATAAGTTATTTTAATAGCTTGGTACAAATATGAGAAGCTATAGTACTGATAAATTATACACTATGACAAACTCGAGAATCGAATGCCAAAACTTTCTGCTAATAAGTACAACAGATACAGATTATTACAGAATCTCGACTGTCATTTCCAAACCTCAACCATCACCTGAACAGCATTATTCTTGACTGAACTTTGAAACAGACGCTTCCTCATGCCTAAGCAACTCGAGGATCTGATTGGCTTGAGCTCAATCAAAATCAATGGAGTCATAGAGGCTTAACCATATAAAGTCTGGATAAATACATTCCGAATAAGCTTCTTCCCTGCTAGATGGCTTTCAGAAACAACCAGAGACTCACACTTAATCATCAAGTAACAAATTAAAAGCCAGTTGTCTAGGCTTTGGAAATTCAAGAGTGGTTATCTAGACCTGTCATAACTCGTAAGCTCCCTCTTATTCTTCCCTCGTCTGAAACCATCTCCACCACAGAAATGATCCTCCCTAACAGAGAGATTCAAACCAGCAGCGTCTAATAGTCTAAGAGCATGTTTGGTATAGAGCTTTTAAGTGATGGAAATGGAATCAATGAACTATTTCCATTACCTAATGTTTGGTATGAGTAACACAATCCATTTCCTAAGGGTAACCATTACCACCATTTGTTACCTTTCCCAACCCTATGATAACAACATTGTTACTCTCCTCAATCCCCAATTTGTTACAAGTGATTCCTTTCATAAGGTATTACCAAACAACTAGTATTGGTAATAGCTAACACTACCCTTTCTCCTTCTTATTTATTTCCTTTCCTAAGTTTATACCAAACATGCCCTAAGGAGGTTCAGCTTAACTAACTACAGCCGTATCACCTTCAGCTATATATTCAAAGGGTGCAGGGGGCTCAGAGGCTATATTCTCACTACGAAGCATATTACCTTCATACCCTTCAGGAATTTTACGTATCCACGTGAAGTCGTGAAGCTGAGGCAGTTGTGGCTTCAGCATTTTCAGTTGTTCGCTTAGGTTCTGCAAATTTTCAAACATCTTTAAGTCCAATTTCAGTTCTCTTCCTTTCTTTCCGTTTTGGAGCTGCTTAATAATTTAAAGGGTTGCCAATAAACCCAACAATATTCATACCACCATACAAAGTTAAGACAGGTCTGAAGAACAGAAATAACAACAGTAAGATGATGTTTGAACAACAAAAGGAAACATACACACAACCATATAAACACAACAATCTGTAAAACAAACAAACACAAAAAACATGTTGAACTGAGATAGGCAAATACAGAGTAGCTAATATGATTACTCAGTACTAAACAAGATCCATTGTGAACTTGACTCGCATATATTAATCATTAGTACCATCAAACTAGGTTAATTGTAGAAATCAAAAGTATGCATCTAACATGTCAGCACATGAGCAAGTTAATCTACTCAGTAAAAGAAGGGGACTAGTTTCGACATGAAAGAAAGAACATGATGTCACCATCGCTATCTTCAAACCATAAAAAAAAATAGTTCTCCATTAGTCCATTCCATAGCAACAGCCGCCTTTTTTATTTTCATTTCAGCCATAATGGAAAACGAAATGAACTTCAAAAAGAAATAATAATCCAATGAGATACCAGAAAATGCAGTCATTAGGATCTTTCCTTGAGTTTTTCCCCTTCTCTTTTCTTTCCCTATTTTTGAGCTTCTGACAACTAAAATGTTCTTCTACAACAATGCTACACCAATCTCTAAATGGACACTTTTTCCATTAAAACAAAAGAAACCTAAATCTCTTACTGGATTGTCTTTTACTTTCTTGCTATGAAGTAGTTGCCCTGTCAATTGCCTCAGAATCAAAGTCTAACAATCCCAAGGAAAATGCTAAAAAGATCCTCTTTGCAATTGTACACATCTAAGCTCTCCCTTCAAGGGTAAAAAGAGCCCCTCCCAAGGAAAGAGCCTTGCTACAGGCGTTGAGGCAATGTTACAGTAGAACAGTGTGTTAGGCAACAAAAGAAAAATACAGAATTCATGTCTCTCTATACTATAGGAAGTTTGCATACGATAATCAAAAACTGGAAAAATGAACGGCAAATAACAAAATTTGTACACCAACAAAAAAAAGTCAGCAGAAAACTCAATGTAATTGAGAGACAAATGTAATACCTAATAACAGAAATGTATTTGAAGTTGGGATTCTGCTTGACGAGTCATGGTAAAACATCCTGCGGCAAAATACTCTCAAGAACCTTCCCAGTATCCACATTAGCAAAAGCATTCGAGAGAATGACTTCCCACGAACTTGCATCAATTTTCCCTCCCCTGTCAGAAACAATAGATAGTAACTTCATAATTTCAGCATCCAATTTAGAACCAGAGAGCTCCTCAATCAATATCCTATAAGTTGAATCATTAGGCAAACATCCTTTCTCAAACATCTCATCCAAAACTCTAATCCCCGCCGTAGGATTTCCAATTTTACAAAACCCTTTTATCAACATATTGTAAGTAAATGCATTCGGAGTACATCCTTTTTCCAGCATATCATCCCACAACCTTCCAGCATCGCACAACTCCCCTGCCTCACAAAGTCCCGCAATCAGCATATTATATGTCAAAACACCAGGAACTGAACTCCTTTCAAACTCATCAAACAACTTCCTTGCTTCTTGTATCTTCCCCTCTTTACACAACCAATGAATAAGTGTACTTGTTACAACATTATCAGGAGTTACATTCTTCTTCAAAAGCTTCCTCCATAATGAACAAGCATCATCCACCTTACTTTCCACACACAAAACATCAATCACCTTACAACACAATGATGAACTTGGCACATACCTCTTCTCCAACATATCACCAAGCAAATTCAATGCCTCACCACATTTCTTGTCTTTACAATACGCCTCAATCATAACCCCGTATGTGATCTCATTCGGGGCAATACCATTATCCTCCATATCATCCATAACTTTAACCGCGTCAATCAATCTCCCTTCCCTACAATACCCATCCATCAAAACGGTATAAGTCGTCACATCCGGCACCCAACCTCTATCCAAAATCGTCTGAAAAATGGTCTTAGCACCCACTAAATCCTTTTTCCAAACATAACCACCCAAAATGGTAGTGTAAGTAACCACATTAGGCATCATCCCCATACCAGGCATATCATCTAACAATTTAATCGCACCCTCAATATCACCCTTCTTACAAAGTGCCTTAACAAGTATATTGCAAGTAAAAATATTGGGAATAACATCAAATTTAGCACATTTCTTGAACATCAAATAAACCCAATCAAATTTCTTATTCTGAACTAGCAAATTCAACAAACAATTCAAACTACGAACTGACCGATTGACCCCGAAATCGGGAATCCGTAGAAAAGTGCGGACGGCGTCCTTGGGTCGGCCGGCGAGGCCGTAGTTCCGTATGACGGTAACGAAGACGATTTCGCCGCATTTGAGATGGGAGTTCTGGAGTTCGGTTAATAGAGTTTCGCAGTGGCTGAACTGGCGGGCGCGGGCGAGGCGGGTGATGATGGATAGGTAGGTATCGTAGTTGTGGGAGAATCTGGGGTGGAATTTTCCGGCGAAGTGGAAGATTTGGAGGGCGAGGTCGAGGTTCTGTTGACGGGTGATCATGGAGATGAGGCGTTTGTGGGGGAGGTGTTTGGGCCATGGTTTGATCGGAGGGGTGATTTTGTAGGATTTGGGAAGGGAGGAGAGGAGGTCGTGAGTGGCGGGAGGTGACGGAGAGGGAGAGGGAGAGGGAGAAGATGGAATGGAGGAGATAGACCGGAGGAAGAGGCGATGGAGGTGGGAGATGGTGGTGTTGCGGGCGGCGAGGGGTTGCCGGAGATATATCATGGTGGTGGTTGTTGAGGGTTTAAGGGAAATGAGGTGGGAGGTTTATGATGGTGGTCTTGTTGCAACTTGCAAGGAGCTGATAGTGATGGTAAACATTTGTGAAATAATAATTTTAATTATGCCTTTTTGTAGAAAAGAATAAACATGCATAATTAACTCCTACTCTCATTAAGTTATTGATTGTATAATCACTTATTATAGATTTATAGTCAAGTGGATATGTCCTCAACATTTGAATCAAGTAGTCTTAGGTTCTTATCTTACATAAATTATACATGTGTTTCTAATTTTGGGATTTTGGAATATATGTGGATGACATGAAATGACATGTGTCGAATTAAAAGAGGAGAGCGTCATATGAATATGGTAAACTTTCTTACAAACGTCTTTTAATACATTAGTATAGATAAAGCTGAATGTCAAAAACAAACATACAATAATAAAACTGAACACACAACGCTAATTGTGGAGCATTACGTTTAAAGGAACTTTCATTTATCATAGGTACCAAGCGAGCTCGTGTCATTCCACCCGGATCCTCCAATAAAAACGGGATGAAGATCTTTCGAGACCGCCTCGAAGGTCACCATTTATGGTCAAAGTTGACCCCAAAGTTAGTCAACCATGTATGGTAAAGTTGGCTTGATTCGCTTTTTTTTTTTTAGGGAACCCTTAAGAGGGAGACTAAATTGAAGATTCGGCACTAACACCGTTCAAGATACATTCCGGAAACTCATTAACCCATGAACGTCGCCCATACTCCCAAGGTTGGAATTAAGTGAGCTAATTTAAGCGCAATATTGTTACCACTACGCTTTACAAAAGACCAACGAACATTAGAAAAGAAAGGACACAAATGCAAAATATCACCAACTATTAAAGAGAAGCTATTCGCTCAAGTGTTGCCAGCTCGCAGCGCTTCCACCAGTCCCAGGCAGTCACTCTCAACCACTACGTTATGCATCCCCAGCTCCTTGCTCACTTGCATTCCAAGCACCATCGCCTTTGCCTCCGCGATTTTTGCTTCCCACTTCTCGCGGCCCTGCTGTGTTGCACAAGCCAACAGTCCCCCTGTGCAATCCCTTATTACCACTCCCAGTCCATAACGCACTTCCCCTGACTCACCCGCATCCACGTTAACCTTGACCCATCCTTGTTCCGCTTGATTCACTTCTTTGAAACAGTAAGCTAGTTATCGCAACTTTCCACTCGCTACACTAAAAGAGTCTTACATTGTCGGGTAATATGAATGTATGGAGAGGTCTCCCAAGTATCATCAACCAGCAATCTCACAACCACTGCATAATCCACCGTCAACTGAACTCTTTAATGCCTACCAGGGGCGGATGCACGTTGTACGGAGGGTAGACGTACAATAGTCTACCCGCCCAAAAAATTAATAAAAAAGTACATAAAGAAAAGTGAAGCAGTAAGTAACATGGAATAAATAAAAAAATCAGGAACAAATAATGCCACATGTGAATTTGTATCCCATTGATTTATGTTCCAATGATTTAATGGGAGGTTATGAGTTCAAGGATTTATAAGTCACATTTTAACCATTATTTTTTGTGGTCACGAGTTCAAGGATTGTAAGTCACATTTTAACTATTTATTTTTCTAAGCATTATAAATTTTTATTAAAGCAACATCTAGGAAATTGTTCTTATATAAGGGAAATACTTTTTTCAAATATAATTATTAATATGATTAGATATTATATGCTTTATGGACATTAATTTCTACAAACTCTTTTTTATTTATGCAAATTGAGCCAAAGTCAAAAAGAAATTTCAGTTTGCATGCTATTTTTTTTTTAAAGAAAAACTATTTTATTTTACTACATACTTTATGTAATACTTATTAGAAAATGTCTAGCTTATTTCAAAATCCTAGATACGCCACTGATGTCTACCGTTCCATGCTAAAGCTAAACCACATAGAACATATAGAAGCTTGCCTTTAGTACATGTACAAGTACCACATTTGGCTAAAATCTTTGAGCCTTTCCACCACCAAATCAAAATCGAGCTTATAAATCTTTATCTCTTAGTCCAAGGTGATAATACTAGAGGAGTTATAAACTTTCAGGAAAGAGATAAATTAGGACACCTTTTCGAGAGAAGACTGTCTTAACTTTTATGCCTTTAGAAAATAAGTTAGGACACCTTCTTTAGAGAAGACTGTCCCTACTCCGTACTTCCTCCATTTTTTTTATTGCACCATTTTCCTTTTTCGGAAGTTGCATATATTAATTGCACCATTTCCTTTTTTAGTAATTTTTTAGTAAGTTTACCTACATGAAATGACATTTTTATCCTTGTATGGGTGGTGGGGACCAAACCCCACTTGTTCTTTACCTACAACTTATACTTAATCACGTGGGTATTTTTGTCAATCTCTCACATTTTACCACCTTTCTTAATTCTTGTGCCCAATGTAGATGGTGCAATAATAAAAAAAAATGGAGGAAGTATTACATAGTACTCCTATGCTAAAAGTTAGGTTGAAAAATAAGAAAGGAGAGAAAATTTTGTAAAAAGAAGAACTACAGTAATCCGTTATGAGCTACAGTTCTGAACTCACTTCTCCTGTATTAAGAAAGACAAAATAAAAAGAGTGAAAGTAAACCGTATACTTCACATGTGTTGTAGTATATTTTTTTTTTTTTTTTTACTCCCAGTAAAATTTTCAATACATTTGCACTTTGGGAGTTTGGGGGCCCTTTTTAATTCGAGGCCATGTTCTGTGTCCCACCTTAGATCGATACAGGGCCGGAACAGGGCCGGGCCTGAACACACACAGGCTGACAGGCCAAATACGTGGGCCTATGTGGTCGTACAAGCCCGAAGCTCAGTGTACACACTCTTCAAACTTCAAACAAAAAAACAATAAATAAATAAAATTGTCATTGGATCTCCCTCCCTTTATGCAACTATCTTTGGAAACAAGATACCACAACATGTGTATTAAATCTAGGAAATTGTACTTCAAATTAATCAAACCTTAATTTAAGGTTAAGAGAGATAATCTGAAATTAAACTTGCTTAAAGAAGTGATTAAGAATAAGTCATTCCAACACCCGCTGTAAAGGCAGTCGGTAGTAGTCGGCAGTCGACACTCGACACTGGCACCCATCACTCTCTTTATTTCTCTCTCCTCTCATCATCTCCATTAAAACCCCATTTAATTCTTCTAAGTTTCAGCTCCAAATCTGGAACTTCTTCAACAAGGTACACTCTCTCCCTCTCTTTCTCTTTAACCCATTTTCCATTTTTGGATCTTGATAGTTTTTCCTTTTTTTTTTCCCGATGTTTTTGGGTTCTTTATTATACTAAATTGTAGTACTAAATTTGATTGTTTGCATTTTCTTTTGAGGAATTGTGGAATTGATCTTGCCTTATGAAGAAAGATCGATGCTAAATTGCTAAATATAACTAGGGGTTTGAATTTTTTGATTTTATTGTGATTTTAGTGTATTTTTATTATGTGGATCTTTGCTGGATTCTTCAGAAATGATTGAATTTTTTTCTGGGTAGTACCTTATCTTACTGTTTGAACTTTTTATGATTCAATTTCTGGTCATTGCTTTCATGGGTTTTGTTTTTGTTTTGTAATTATTTCAAATATGAACCTAGATGTTGCTTTTCTTGGTTGGGTTTTGGTTGGTTTTCCTAAATCTTAGTTAAGAAATAGGGTTTATATTTTGGATTTACTGGGTTGTCGTTGATTGAGTTTTTTGTGATTTCTTTTCTCAGTATCACGTGGGGATATATTTGAGAGGGTAGTTGCGGTTTTGGTAAGGGGATGGCGATGGGGAGGTATTCGCGGATTGATGGGAGGGGGAAATCATCAAGCTATTGTTCGACCATTGTTATCGTTGCGCTTGTTGCAGCATGCTTAGTAGGGGCCTGGATCACGATGTCCTCATCAGTAGATTCTACTGGAAATGTTAGGGAATCTGTAGGTTTGACAAAGGATGTCAAGCAGAAAGTGAGTGAAAAAAGTTCTAAGGAGTTTGAGGATAATTCAGGTGACTTGCCTGAAGATGGACTTAAGGGGAATGTTGACCAGTCCAGTGAGAGGGACGATAGTGACTCGAAATCACAGGGAAATGAAAATGTAGTTCAGGAATCTGAGAGTTCGGGTGAATCGGGTCAGGAGGAAAAGCCCGAGAAATCGGGTTCTGATGATGATGAGAGGACTGATGTCAATAAGGAAAAGGAAGAAGTTGAGTCTGGAAAGAATGATGATGCCAAAAATGTGGAAGAAGACTCAAAAACTGGAGGAGATGAGACAAAAAATCAACCAGAATCTGAGGAAAATGTTGATGATAGTAAACTTAAAACTGAGGAAAGTGAAGAGAAATCTGGGTCAGAGGAGAGTTCTGACACCACTAAGGAGAAGACAGATGAAGTGAAGGATGAATCCGATGGTCAAAGCCAGGGGCAAGTTGGTTCGGAAAGCGGTTCCAAGGACAAAGCAGAGTTACTTGATGAAACTTCCACTCAGACCGGAGCTTGGTCAACTCAAGCAGCAGAGTCAGATCAACAGAAAGTTTCTGAGAAGTCTTCGTTGTCCAAGGATCAACAGGCATACAGATGGAAAGTTTGTAACGTCACTGCTGGACCGGATTATATTCCTTGCCTTGACAACATTCAAGCTATTAAAAAACTTCATAGAACAGGTCATTATGAACACCGTGAGAGGCACTGCCCTGATGAAGCTCCCACCTGTCTCGTTCCTCTGCCTGAAGGGTATAAAACTTCAGTGAAGTGGCCTAAAAGCAGGGAGAAGGTATATAAAGTGCTTTGAAGATAATGTGAAAAGACATATATTATGACTATTCTTGGTTTTTTTCCTGATCATAACAGGTTGTTGTGTTTCTTTGTGCAGATATGGTTTGCAAATGTTCCCCATATCAAGCTTGCAGAAGTCAAGGGACATCAGAATTGGGTACAAGCTTCTGGGGAGTATATCACATTTCCTGGTGGTGGGACTCAATTCGTGCATGGTGCTACACGTTACATTGATTTCATCGAAAAGGTTAGCCTTCACTGTTTTTTTTTAAAAAAATAAATCCTGATCATCCTTCATCTTTATTAGTGAAATAGCATTACTACTGATGCATATTCTTCATTTCTATGCTTGTAATGTAGAAATAAGTGAAACAGTTATTTTGTTAACTTCTAGATTCACAAGTGTATAAATTAAATGATCAACTTTTTAAAAAAAGGTTGGATAAATTAAAGAACTAACCATTTTTGTAGCTGGAGCCAAAGTCCATCAGTTGTAGCATCACTTCATATTTATTAAATGTTGGCTTTTCGGATAAGATCACGAGTGATTCTTTAGTTTGACGGCCTATTTATTTCATGTCTGATTGCTCTGCATGATTGGCACTCCATTGAGGTTGAACCGTTGAAGGCTTATTTATTGTGTCTCTAGCCCTTCTTTTGAAACTAAGTAATACACCATCAGTATCTTGCTGTTACATTACTGTGCTGCTTGTCCCTACCAAAAAGAATCTGATTATGTTCTTGTTTCATTCCCAATTTCTACATGAGTTTAGTTTTATCCTTGGGTCTTCAACACTGCTAGGAAAGTAACGATTGGATTGGGGCTTATGCTGAAGTGCTGGCCTGATTGAATTGGTTCTCCTTCTCACATCTGATCAAGTCTTCAACCTTTCCCCTATATCTTATTCTTGATCTGCCTAATTTTGGCAATATAGGTCTCCCATCAGTCCCATGTTTATGTGATCTTGTGTGTCTCTGAGTAATTATATAATCAGAGATGGCAATATAGATTATTATTATAATCTTTAACACTACTACTTTTGCCTGGGATTATTAGCTGTCTTGCTTTTGTTGTTTAATAATCAACCCTATATCTAAAGACTCTGAAGTGATATTGCTAATTTTGTACTTGGTCTTTAGCTTATTAGTTATTACATTGCAACTAAACGGGGATTTTTTTTTCCTTTTATTTTCAGACTCTTCCTGATATTGCTTGGGGGAAGCGAAGTCGTGTTGTTTTGGATGTAGGATGTGGTGTTGCTAGCTTTGGAGGATTTCTTTTCGACAAGGATGTACTCACTTTGTCACTGGCTCCCAAAGATGAGCACGAAGCTCAAGTGCAATTCGCACTTGAAAGAGGAATACCAGCTGTATCTGCAGTCATGGGTACAAAAAGATTACCCTTCCCCAGCAACGCCTTTGATATTGTTCATTGTGCACGCTGCAGGGTCCCGTGGCATATTGAAGGTGCTTTCCACATCATCTTGAACTACAAACTTTGAAAGTTGACTTTGAAAGTTAGTCTCTTATCTAACGTTGAAATACATGATAGGTGGCAAGCTACTATTGGAACTGAATCGTCTCTTGCGGCCAGGAGGCTATTTTGTATGGTCTGCAACTCCAGTTTACCGTAAAGATGAGGAGAACGTGGAAATTTGGAAAGGTGCATTATATAATAGTTTTTTATTTCATCATTCTAGTAGTCTTGTAATGATTGGCGTGGAACTGACCTTAACTCTGTCTGTACTATGATCATAGCTATGTCCAAGCTAACAAAGTCAATGTGCTGGGAGCTTCTGAAAATTGGAAAGGATACCGTGAATGGAGTATCTGCAGCAGTGTATCGAAAACCTATGTCCAACGATTGCTATGAGAGTAGAACGAAGAATGAACCTCCACTTTGTGAAGAATCTGATAACGCAAATGCAGCCTGGTAATCTCTGCTTAGTCTTTGATTATGTGTTATCCATCTGCATTATAGTAAGAAATGACCGGATGCCAAGTTTCTAGTTTTTTTTTTGTTGCAGAGAGAATATATACCCCTGGATTAGGGAGTTCTTATCCTTTGTTTCAAAGTTATGACTGAAGGAGCCACTCCCTCATTATCTTAAGTCAACACAATGCTAATTAGTAATATGGGGATGTATCCTACCGAGTAATAATAGTGTTGATGGATCAGAACATATATTGAAACTTGACGTAGAGCTGGATGACTGTAAACATACATGTTTTACGATTCAGTAGAATAATCCCTTTCCTACTTGCTGATTGTGAAATGCATTCTGTTCAATTTGGACCTTGTTTTTACAGGAAAAAAGATCAATAGCCAATCAAATGCTTGCAATTAGCCACTTGAAAATGTTTAAGTGGCTAATTATCACCATAGATGCACTTTTATTTGGATCTTTAAAATCTAAATGTCAAAAGGACATGATAAGTATGCCCACTTATGTCAAAAGGACATGATAAGTATGCCCACTTATGTCAAAGCAACATGTGTAGAATAGACCTGAATGAATATAGTCGTTAGCTTCCTTTAACCATATGGGACTTGAGACTGGTAGAGGAACCCACAGATAACCTGTTTTTTTGGGTAAGCCCATGGATAGAATTCTATTGATCAGGAAAGTGGAGAAGGGAAAGGTGCAAGACATAAAAGTAAATGGATTTATTTTATTTATTTTTGAAGACAGTTACGATGAAGTTAAGCACATGCTTACAGAAACTAAGTTTTCTCAAAATCACCTTCAAAGTTCAAACCATCAACTCGATTGCATTTTTTCACTGCAAAGTCCGAGGTAGGTTAGTTTAGATTAGTAGTTGTTGTCACACTTTTACTGGGAGCACTATTTGCAGAGCGATGAAGATGTGGGGGCAGATGAATTGGTTTCATTCTTTTATGTGTTTTTGTTTGTTTCCTTCTTTTTTTCTGCGGCTTTTAGAAGTTAATACTTGTTAATTTTCTTTTATGAACATTTTTTTTTCCCACAGGGATGTACCATTGGAGGCATGCTTACACAAAGTACCAACAGATCCATTAGAACGCGGGTCTCAATTGCCAGCTAAGTGGCCATCAAGGTTGGATAAAACTCCTTACTGGTTAAAAGACTCTGAGGCTGGAGTTTATGGCAAAGCAGCTCCCAAGGATTTCAATTCTGACTATAAGCACTGGAAACGTGTTGTTGCTGATTCATATATGGACGGTATTGGCATTGATTGGTCTTCGGTGAGAAATGTGATGGACATGAGAGCTATATACGGAGGGTAAGCTCTTATTACTTGCTTTAAAATCCATTAGGTCAGTGAAATTTGTAAAGTTGACAGGTCTCATGCTAGAAACTGTATCCCGTTATTATTCCGTATTCAATAGTTTGAACGAACAATGCAATATGGAGTCATAACTCATAAGTATCAGTTGAAACTTGAAATAAAATCAAATATTGGTACTGCAGAGGAGATACCAGAAGTCAGTTGAAGTTTGAGAAGTGTTAAACTAGTTTTACAAAACCATGTTTTGGTACAAAAAAGAAGAAGTTATTTTACACATTCTGTTTCATAGTACTATACCACTATAGTAAACTGGTACCCAAATATTTTACACATTCTGTTTGATAGTACTATACCACTATAGTAAACTGGTACCCAAATAGCATTGAAATGATGATATGCTGTTCGACATTGTTTTCTGAATCATATTTCTGTTCCAGATTTGCTGCAGCCTTGAAGGACCTGAAACTGTGGGTGATGAATGTAGTTCCTGTCACCTCACCAGACACCCTGCCGATTATATTTGAACGAGGTTTATTTGGAATATATCATAATTGGTGCGAGTCATTTAACACTTACCCAAGAACTTATGATGTTGTTCATGCTGATCATATATTCTCTGATCTCAAGAAAAGGTTTGTCATTTGTCAACCCTCTTAATTACCTTGCTTAACATCCATTAAAGTCATGCCCTTCATCTGCTTTGTATTTTAGTGCATGTTTGGTATGAACTAGGAAAGGAAAGCAATGAGAAATGGCAATGTTAAGTGTTATCATTATTTGTTGTTTGGTATACCTACGGAAAGCAATCCCGTGTATCAAATTAGGGATTGAGGAGGGTAAACTTTGTTACCACAAGGTTATGAGAGGTAACAAAGTGGTGGTAATGGTTACCCTTTGGAAATGGAGTGTGTTACCATTTCTCATACCAAACAATAGATAATGGAATTAGTTAATTGATTCCATTTTCAACACTTTGAAAAGTTGCTATGCCAAACATGCTCTTAACAATAAACTTTTATTCTCAGGTGTAAGCTTATGGGGGTAATGGCAGAAGTAGACAGGATTTTAAGACCAGAAGGAAGTCTGATAGTGAGAGACAATGCTGAAACCATAGCTGAGATAGAAAGCATGGCCAAATCCCTACAATGGAAGATCAAATTCACTTTTACAAAAGATGAAGAAGGATTGCTTTGTGTTCGAAAGACAAGATGGCGTCCCTCTGACGTAGAAACTATTAGATCAGCCATAGCTTAATTAGCTTCTAATGCTTTCTGGTTATTATCATAGCTTGAGGAATATACACTGTTCTGGAAGAGTTATTCAATATTCTTTAATTGATGTAGCAATATCATAGTTTGTCAAAGATAGCTAAATTGTTCTAGAATGTGTTTTTTTTTCATTGTTGATGATGTACTTAACAATTTATATTCCACTAATCCACTTAACCCTTGTAAATTGAGGGAAAGTGGGTTTAGTAATTGTTATGTTTTGCTCTAAGATGAATAATGATTAAATTAGTAAAGGTGTCTTCTCTTTTGTTCCTCAAGTTTTGGCATGTAAAGGTCATTTGGACCGTATTTTATTAGTCATTTCGGCCCGTACTTGGGCAATACACTAGTACCCAATGGTAAGTCATGTTGACTTGCTAACTGTTTTTATACTGAATTTGACTATTAATGAAGTATCTAATTAGATGTTAATAAAAAATTATAAAAAATACTAACACATATTGAATAGCCTAAAAAGTTAATAGGATGCTTCTATCAAGAAATGGAGGTAGTATAGCTTATTCTTAATTTGCAAATATAAACTAATCGATTTTCGCAAAGGCTACATATACCCTGGGGTATGTGGGCCTGTGTACCCTGTACGTTTGTTGGTCAAAGATACCTCATTAGTGCCACCTCATAAACCAAATTTTCCTCCCAAAATTTCATCCCTAATTTAAATTTGAAATTCAAAAGTTATTTACTTTTTTCCTTTTATTAATCGATGATACCAATGTTCTGAATTTTTTCAAGTTCTTCACTCGTGATTTAATTGGTAGCCATTGTTGTTGAAAATCTTCATTCGTGAATCGTGATTTAAATGAATCCATAATAAATCCGCACCGAGCTTCAATTTATCGTATTTGTTATTGTTTGCTTTGGTCAAGTTTAAGATTGTACAGAAAAATATTTATGCTTTTTAATTATTTGATTTGACGCAATTTAATTGATTGTTGGTTTTGTCGTTGAAAGCAAAGTTTCTTGGATTTAAAAAAAGACGAAGGAAGACAAAGAAGTTGAGGGCGGATTTAACAATGTTTTGTTGGTTTGTTTGTTGTTTAAATTATTAAAAATATATTATGTGTTACGAAATATTTTTTATTACAATATTTGTTTTGCTAATGTTTTAAAATATTAAAGTTAATTTTTTTTTTGTTTCGTTAAATGAAATATAAAACTAAAAAAACAAAAATATGGGTAGACATGATCAAATGATGATGACACTTGACACAAATTGGCAAAAGTAGTAAAAGTAGGGCCATGTAAGAGGGAAGGTGTAAGAGCCTTTGCGACTTTATGTGTTTAGGTTGAAAAATCAGCCCCAACAAGTTTGAATAAATGTAACAGTGACATTGATTGCATTCCTAAGGTCTACGTACCAAGAATGCAATCAATGTTAAACGTCGTAGGTCTAGGTTTAAGAATTAGAGCTATTACGACTTTATTCAGACTTTTTAGGGCCAATTTTTCAACCTAAACACATAAAGTCACAAAAGCTCTTATATGAGAGTGATGGATAGCTCAGTTGGTTAGAACTTTCATCCCGGTTCCAGGTGATGCTGAGATCGATTCTCATCCCTGCCCTTGTGGCTCATTTGCACCTAAAAATAAAAGCTCTTATACGGATGGCGTTTAACATTTATAGCATTCCTAAGGTATACGTACCATGATATATTACAGTGTTCTACGTTAGAGTTAGAGATGCGGAATGAATATATCATGGTACGTACACCTTAGGAATGCAATCAATGTCGCTGTTACCGACTTTATTCAGACTTGTTATGGCTGATTTTTCAACCTTAACACATAAAGTCATAAACTCTTATACGATCCTATTTTTATTATTGTTGCCAATTTACCCCGGGTATGTGTATCATTGATTTCGATTTTATTAGTAGTATTATATTAGTCGGAGTATGCACAGGGTATTGCATCTTCTCCCATCGATTTTATTAGTAGTATTATTATAGGCATATTAATTTCGAAATTTGAATGTAATTTCGATCCGATCCAATCCAATCCAATCCAATCAAGTTGACGTCCAAATACTTTGGTTTGGATAATTGGGTAGCTTCCGCTCCATTTCAGTCATCACTCATACAGTCATACATTGGCATTAACGGATTAACCCATTGAATTTACACAGATACGGAGTAACTTTAGCACTTTAGCTCATTAGCAAGGTTCGTTCTCTGTTTCTTTGTCTTCCTTATTTTCATTTCATTCTTGTTCATATTTTTTCTGGGCTCTATAATCTAATAGTCATGCATGTCTTTTAAATTTGTACTTCTATTCAATACGATTTGAACTCCTATTTCTTGTTATATATGGGTATAATTGAAAAATCAATTATACACTCGGATGCATCTAGAACTAGAACTAGAACTAGGCTAAAAACTAGTAATGTTGATTGTGACATTTTTGGGACATTTCTGATTCAGTCGAAAAGCTGAAACTCCACCTGTGGATAATCAAACAGTGTGTATAAAAGGGTGGGAAACCAGTTGTTGCAGGCTTTCAAATTTGTGATTTAGGGTTCAAAGTTCAAACCATGTGGAAGCAAAACAGGGAATACATTGCAAATTTGTTGGAATTTTGTATAAAGAGTAAATCCCACAAAGATGGGAAGCTTCTACATGCTCGAATTATTCGCACCGGACTCTGTTCTCAGACCTTCCTATCGAACCGTCTAATTGATTTCTACTCCAAATGTGATAATCCCAAGTATGGTCTCCATGTGTTCGACGTAATGCCTGAAAGAGATGTTTTTTCATGGAATTCTGTGTTAAGTACGTTGTGTGCAGTTAACCGATTGCAAGATGCATGTCTGGTGTTCGATGAAATGCCTCAGAGAAATGTTGTCTCTTGGAACAATTTGATTAGCGCCTTTGCTAAAAATGGGGATCATGGTAAAGCCTTGGAAATGTATGGATCAATGATTTCTGAAGGTCTAGTGCCTACCCATTTCACTTTGGCAAGCATTTTTAGTGCATGTGGTGTCTTGTTAGAGATTGATTTTGGTAGGTTGTGTCATTGTCTCGCTATCAAAGTTGGTGCTGACCAAAATATTTTCGTGGGTAATGCCTTACTCTCTATGTATGCTAAGTGTAAATGTATAGGTGATGCAATTCACGCTTTTGAAGAAATGGCAGCACCTAATGAAGTGTCTTTTACGGCATTAATGGGTGGCCTAAAAGAGACTCGGAGAGTTGAAGAGGCATTAGAAGTGTTTAAGTTAATGCACAAGACCAAAGCTTGCATAGATGCTGTGTCATTGTCCAGCATTCTTGGTGTCTGTACTAGACGAGAGGGTGATGATGGCTTGCAGCGTAAGATGCATGGGAAATCTGTACACAGTGTTTCTATCAAGCTCGGATTTCACAATGATTTTCATTTGGTCAATTCACTACTTGACATGTATGCTAAGAATGGAGATATGGACAGTGCTGAAATTATTTTTCAAAATATGTCCAAACCAAGTGTTGTTTCGTGGAATATCATGATTGCCGGATATGGTGAAATTTACAAGTGTGAAAAAGCTATGGAGTTAATGGGGAGAATGGTGTTTTCTGGATGCCAACCAGATGAGGTTACTTTTATAAATATGATTGCAGCAAGTGTAAAATCAGGGAATGTCAAAGTTGGGCGTCAAGTATTTGACAAACTGGTGAGCCCAAGCTTGATCTCATGGAATGCTATGCTTTCTGGGTATTCACAGGTTGAGAAGCATGATGAGGCAATAATGCTTTTTAGGGAGATTCAGTTTAGGAATGTAAAACCTGACAGCACAACTCTGGCTATTGTTCTTGCCTCTTGTGCAGAGATGGCACTTCTGGAATGTGGAAAACAAGTCCATGCTGTCACACTAAAGGCAAATTTAAACAGTGATGTGTATGTTGGCAGTTGTCTTATTACCTTGTATTCTAGGAGTGGTGAAGTGGACATTGCCAAGTCTATTTTTCATGGTCTGCCTGAAGTGGATATTGTATGCTGGAATTCAGTTATAGCTGGATTTTCTCATAATTCTCGTGAAAAGGAGGCTTTTAATTTCTTTAATATCATGAGAAGAAGAAATATGTGCCCTACCCAGTTCTCCTATGCTACTATCTTGAGTTGCTGTGCCAAACAATCCTTTGCATTTCAAGGTAGACAAGTCCATGCTCAGATATTGAAGGATGGATTCATAAATGACATATTTGTAGGAAGTGCTCTTATAGATATGTATTGTAAGTGCGGTAATGTAGAGGGGGGCCAGGAAATTTTTGATGCAATGCCTATGAAAAATACTGTTATTTGGAATGAGATGATACATGGGTATGCACAAAGTGGTTTTGGAGGTAAAGCTGTACATCTCTATGACTGCATGATAAGAGAAGGCAGAAAACCTGATAATATAACCTTTATAGCCGTTTTAACAGCTTGCAGCCATTCTGGATTGGTTAGTGAAGGGATCAGAATATTTGAGTCAATGCAAATAGATTATAAAGTCGAACCACTTTTGGATCATTACACCTGTATTATTGATACGTTGGGTAGAGCTGGGAGATTGAATGAAGCAGAAATGCTGATAAGAAGGATGCCATGTAAAGATGATCCTGTTATATGGGAGGTTCTGCTTAGCTCGTGTAGAATCTACTCTAACATTCTTGTAGCAAAAAGAGCCGCTGAAGAACTTTTGTCCCTAAACCCTAGAAGTTCTACTCCTTATGTTCTTCTAGCAAATGTCTATTCTTCAATGGGAAAGTGGGAAGAAGTAAGGAAAGTTAGAGAGATCATGCATGATAACAAGGTGGGTAAGGATGCAGGCTATAGCTGGACAGAAAGAAACAATGAGTTAGAAGGAAGTCAGTCATATTGTCATGACTGGGAGGTCTCAAATTGTTTAGGTTGATACTTCTGTGTCTTTCCACCGAAACCTGTGTGGTTTGATAGCATTTTTCTCCAGCATTTTCTCCTCCTAGAAGTGCAGAAGAGTTCCAACACTTCTTCACCCTGTTTTGGATCATCTCCTCACAGAAGTTCATTTGATTTGACAAAGAAGACATGAAAGACTGAATGATATAGAGAGTTGATAACTCAGGCACAAGACAAACAAAAAATAGCAATTTTCCTGAATTAATTTGACTACCTGAGATTGCAGTTTCTTCATTGCAAAAGCAGCAAAGATTTACTCGCGGTTATTGTGCTGTGCCATTATTTTCAATTGGAGTACTGTTTGCAGCATAATGAATTGAAACTTGGAAAATCTTCCATTTTCACCATTCTCTAGGTAGGGTATGTCACCTTTGTGCTTTTTTCCTGCTTCAGAGGAGGGGGGGGGGGGGGGGGAGAGATAAGTGTAGATGCTTTGTTTTCAAATGTGTATGTTCGGTTCCCCCTTGATTATCCCGCCCCCTTCATTATTCCATTGTTCTTTGAAAGTTGATATTGTTGAATGCTTTTACGGAACTTTTCTGGAATCTATCATTGCATTCAGGGATACACAAAGTGGCAGCAGAATTTTTAGAATGTTGGTATCAATTACCAGTTAGTTGGTGCAGGGTTGGAAAAACCTTCTTACCGGTGAGGCTGGGATTTATGGTAAAGTTGTTCCAAATGATTTCATTGATGGCGATGTGCACTGGAAACACGTTGCTTGATAATATTTGGATGGTATTCACATTGACTAGTCTTCAGTGAGAAATGTTGCGGACATGACAGATCAGAGCTATATGGAGGGTAAGCTTATAATTAGTCACTGAAATTTGTAGGGTTGGCAGGTTTCATAAGAAAGAAACTCTTATGTAGGATTTGTAGAATTCTAAATGCTACTAGTGACCTTTTCATGATTTTATGTGCTTTTAGGATAATGTATCTTGTTTAGATCTTTTCTGGATTGTTCAATAATAAATGAAAACTATCGTGGGTAATATTAACGTGGTTCGAGATGTTGCGTTTTTTTCTTATCTTTTAGTCTTTACAAAGTGTGCATAAGCCTTGATTGGTTTTCTAATATGGGTGATCATCTCAAATGTTGACCTAGATATTGCCTTTTGTTCGCGAGTCTTGATTGGTTCACAATGTTTCATAACAGATATTTCTGCAGCAGACAGGCTTGAGTTTCCTAAATGTTTCTTAAGGAATAGGAAAAGCATTGAATCAAGGATTATATTTTGACTTTCTTGGATTAATTGAGCTGTATATGGTTTATCTACTCAGGATTACACATGCAAGCATTTGAAGGGTGGTTTCGGTCTGGCTAAGGACCTGGAAATGGGAAGATATAAACGGATTGATGGGAGGAAGTCGTCGAACTACTGTTCAACTTCAACCATCATAATTGTTGTGGTTGTTTCAGCGTGCATAATATGGACCTGTATCACAGTGTCATCATTAGCAGACTCTACAAGGAGTTTCAGTACATTTGTAGGATTTGCAAAGGATGTCAAGCCGCACAAAGTCGGTAAAATTGATTCTAAGGCATTTCAATATAATTTAGGTGACTTGCCTCAGGATGGCCTGAAGGGAAATGTCAACCAGGTTAGTGAGAAAGATGAGAGTGACTTGAAACAACAGAGAAATGAAAAGGCATTTCAGGAGTTTGATAAATTCGGTGAACTGGACAAAGAGAAGCTAGAAAAAGCTAGTTCTGATGATGACGAGAGGATTGTTTCCACTAAGAGAACAGTTGACTCCAGAATGGATGAAGCCGCCAAACATACAGAAGATAACTCAGTGTCAAGCACTGAAGGGGACGACACACCTTTGATGAATCAACAAGAATCTGAAGAAAACATGGATGCTAGTAAAATCAAAACAGATGAAGAAGAGAAACCTAGAGTGAAGGGTTCTAATGGCACAAAGAAGAAGATAGATCAAATGAAGGATGAAGGAAACAGTCAAAGCCTGGAACAAGTAATTGTTAGGCCAGATGAAGATAAAGCAGCCAGGAAAAATGTAGCAGAACGTTTGTCCATGGACCAAGAAGAGTTACTTGATGAAACTTCCACTCAGACTGGGGCTTGGTCAACTCAAGCAGCAGAGTCAGATGTACAGAAACTTTCTGTTAAGTCCTCGTCCAAGGACCAAAAGGCCTACAGATGGAAACTCTGTAATGTCACTGCGGGGCCAGATTATATTCCTTGCCTTGACAACATTCAAGCTATCAGAAAGCTCCCAAGTACAAGTCATTACGAACACAGAGAGAGGTACTGTCCTGATGAAGCTCCCACCTGCCTCGTTCCTCTGCCTGAGGGGTATAGAACCTCAGTAAAGTGGCCTAAAAGCAGGGAGAAGGTATGAAAGTGCTTTGTAGAAAATATGAAAGCATGAACTGCAATTAATTGATCATTCTTAGTTGTTGTGCTGGCTTTAACAGGTTGATGATGCTTTGTGCAGATTTGGTTTGGCAATGTACCACATACCGAGCTCATTGAATTCAAGGGACATCAGAACTGGGTGCAGGTTTCGGGAAGTTACATTACATTTCCTGGTGGTGGGACTCAATTCAAGCATGGTGCTATGCATTACATTGATTTCATCCAAAAGGTCATTCTTTACTGCATTACTTTCCACCACCTGGTCATCAATTCTTTTATTCGTGATAGGCTAGCATCATTGCTGAATCCCAATGAAGCATCATTCATCATTTCTTGGCTTTGTAGATAAGATCATGGATGATTCTTTGACTGAGCCTTTTTTTACTTGTATGTTGTTTGATCACTTTGTGTCTTTTTGGTAAACTTCCTGATTACTTTAAAAATTAAAGATTATTTTCTTGTTTTTCGCACTGTTTGCTTATTTTCTTTGATGCTTCTGAAGTGTGGAACAAACGACAGGAACAAAAAAGTTGCTCCAGTTCCTTGCTTCTTTTCGACCTGATTTCTCTTAGGGTTTGAGTTGGTGGCTATGAAGATCTTTGTTTTGAATGCAAAATGGGTAGGAGCAGTAACTATATTAGAAAAAACACTATCCTGTCGAGTTTTGTTAGATTCATTTGAATGTTTAATTTTAATAGTTTGTTAATGTGCAATAAAAAGATATTTGGCAGTTCAGTTAGTAAATGGAAATAAAATCTAGTTTGGTATACCTGTATGGTCTGAATTTTTCTGGACTGGTTCTAAAAAGACTAAGTAACTAGTTCCTGATATAAGGTGAAGTGAACATAGCCTAAGGCGGGTGAAGCTTTCAAAAACAACTCAATTGGGGAGATACAGAGGATTTGGATAAATTCCAAAAGTGTGGCTTCTAATTTGAAGATATATTTTCCTCCTTGTTTGTACTCTCTACATATTCTTATTATGAAAGATTAAGAGTAATTATATGCTTCTTGAAACCCCAAGCAGTTGTTTGTGTGACCCGTTCATGTAATCTGAATATTTCTCCCTTGGTAAGCTGTGTTGAGGAGTAATTATGTGGGTTAAGAGTAGATAAGCGCTGAAATCCTGAAACTTTCCCTACTTGTTTTCTTGCTTTAGGTTGCTGTCTCATTATTATGCCGCATAAATTTGGACCAGGATTTTGCAACTCTTGGATCCTGAAACATTGCTATTGCGAAGGAGTTCCTTACGTGTTTGGTATTGTGTCTAGTGTTTTGTCACATTATATTCAATTGTCTGAGCCTCTTAGGTACTTTAGTCTTACATGGCTGAACAATTGATCTCCTTTCTCATGTATTGCTTTCAAATTTTATCTTGGTACGCATCAATATAAAGAATGTATGTTTTATATTCTGCATGTGCTACTACAGCTTGCAGCCTATGTTTACATGGTTTATACTTGGATACCATGATTTTGTTGTTCAAATATCTACTCCGTTCCTACACACACACACACACAAACTTGATGGTTGATACACTGATACTACTAGTTACTACTAGTTCTGTGAATTTTGTCCTGGTAGTTTGTCTTCAATTACTGCAACTTAGTGGGAATTTGTCTCGCTTAATATCTGGAATGCCATTGCTTAAATATTCAAAATTTCTAATTCACAGACTGTTCCTGCTATTGCTTGGGGGAAGCGAAGTCGTGTTATCTTGGATGTTGGATGTGGTGTAGCTAGTTTTGGAGGTTATCTTTTTGACAGAGAATTACTCACTATGTCACTAGCCCCCAAGGATAAGCATGAAGCACAGGTGCAGTTTGCACTTGAAAGAGGTATACCTGCTATTTCAGCTGTCATGGGTACAAAAAGATTACCCTTCCCCGCCATGGCCTTTGATGTTGTCCATTGTGCACGCTGTCGAGTCCCTTGGCATGTTGATGGTATGTAGTCTCTGCATTATCGTGAACTACGTTTTTTCTTTTCTTTTTTATAATTAAGTCCTTATCTAAAGTTGATATAATTTTAGGTGGTAAACTACTCTTGGAACTGAATCGTGTCTTGCGACCTGGAGGTTATTTTATATGGTCTGCCACTCCAGTTTACCGTAACGATCCAGAGGATGTGATCATCTGGAAAGGTGCATTATTTCATGTTCCAACATAATTTAGTCTATTGTTTCAGGATTTTGGTATTGATCATTTAAAAAATTAACCTAAACGTTGTGTACTATGCTTGCAGCGATGTCCAAGCTGATAAAGTCATTGTGTTGGGAGCTTCTGAGGATTGGAAAGGATAAAGTGAATGGAGTATCTGCAGCAGTATATAGAAAACCTACTTCTAATGATTGCTATTATAGCAGAACAAAAAATTATCCTCCACTATGTCAAGAATCTGATGACCCGAATGCAGTATGGTAAACTCTGCCTAGCCTTTGATAATGCCTTATCATCTTTTGTTATACTTGTCTAGTGATATAATTTCTTACATATTGTGGAGAAAGTATGAGATAGTGCATGCTAAAATATCTACATTTAGTTTCATAAAATGTATTACTTCTAAAGTTCGGATTAGGATAGTTGAATCCCTGATTTCAACATTATGATTGAAGGAACCACCCCCAATGGTATACTTAAGGTAACTAAAGCTATTTGTAGTATAGGAATGCATTCTGATGTGCAGTAATGTGACGGTGAATACTCTTTTGTTCAACCTAGAATACTTCCATTCAATAAAAAGCCTAATTAAATTGTATCCCATTTAGTGCTTTGCGATTATCCACTTGATAGTTTTAGCAGCTGATTAATCACCATGAACATGAAGACAATTAACTAAAATCATAGTTAGTTCCTTTAAGCGTAGTTCATACATAACATCTGGTGAAATAACATATTAACTCTCATTATCAGAATGTGATGATAATATGTCACTTCTAAAACAACATCCAAACTCAAAGCCTCTCCCCTGAAAAGAAAGGGAAAACTAAAAGAAGAAATCAGAGTTTTTGCGTATTAGCAACGCAGCATAAACCAACCCAAAACTGATCCAGTCATAGGCTTCCTTAACAAATTAAGAGCTCTAGGAAGACATTTTTAGAAACAAATCCTGTGAAGAAAACACTTTTAAACTGGAGAGTAGTAAAGAGAAAGCTGCAAAAGGTATAACCGTATAAGGAAACAGGGTAGCAGATGCTCTAGTTTTATTTTAAAGTTTTTCCTTCTTTTTTTCTTCATAATCCTTTGAAATATATTTGTCGATTTTTCAGGAATATACCATTGAAGGCATGCATACACAAAGTGCCAACAAATCCATCAGAACGGGGGCATGGGATGCCAATTAAGTGGCCATCAAGGTTGGAGAAACCTCCTTACTGGTTAAAGGGGTCTGAGGCTGGTGTTTATGGTAAAGCAGCTTCAAAGGATTTCATTGATGACTACAATCACTGAAAACATGTTTTTGCCAAATCATATTATAATGGTATTGGCATTGACTGGTCTTCTGTGAGGAATGTGATGGACATGCGAGCTGTTTATGGAGGGTAAGCTTTTATTACTTCTTTGAAACTCTCCATTAAATTAATGAAATATGTAGAGCGTGCGGTTGTATGACTCATGGGATAGAGTCTCTCATTTGCGTACTTAAAAGACCACCTCCTGCTGGCCAACTAATATGATGGATTTTAAATGTGGCTTTGATTACTGTCTGATGCTTAAACTTGCCTTAAACATAGAAAGATCAGTAAGTTTGAGAACTGATTTAATGAACAGGAGGAAAAAGTAATTACTAAACCATAGATTGAAATGCTGTCCGTCCAGGTTGACAATTTACCTTTAAATGCCATATACTAAATTAGTGAGCATTGTAATTTGTTATGAGGAAATTCTATGTAAGGGTGTTTGTCTCTGAATTTCTGTATCTTTTTACCCATCTCGAGTATGTAGTGTACCTCTGGGCCACAAATGGTAGCCTTATGACCTACTCCCTCTGTTTCATTTTTGTAGTCCCGTTTGACTAAAAACACGGGTTTTAAGAAATGTGGAATATAGTATATGGGAAATTGAAATATAGTATATTGATGATTGATATGTATGAGAAAGTAGAATATAGTACATGGGGAAATGAAATATAGTATACGGGGGAGGTTTTAATGCATTTTTAATTAGTGTAATATAGTACATGAGAAAGTGGGGAACTTAATGGCCGAAAATAGAAACAGGACTATTATTTTGGGACGCCTGAATTGGAAAATAGGACTATAAATATGGGACGGATGGAGTATAAGTCTATAATGTTGTAGTGATGATTTGCAAAAAGATATAAATTTCATGATTGTCACAAGAATTGCACTTTTCGTCACAGATTTGCTGCAGCTTTGAAGGACCTCAAATTATGGGTAATGAATGTAGTTCCAATTACATCATCAAACACCCTACCAATTATATTTGAACGAGGCTTATTTGGAATATATCATGACTGGTGCGAGTCATTCAGTACTTATCCAAGATCTTATGATATTCTTCATGCTGATCATCTTTTCTCTGATCTCAAGAAAAGGTTTGTCAGCCTGTCTCCTTTTACATTTTACTACTAAAACAGGTGATAACTTCCTCTGATATGATCTGTGACAATGAATATTTCTGTTCAGGTGTAACTTTGTGTCAGTAATGGCAGAAGTAGACAGAATCCTGAGACCAGAAGGAAGTCTGATAGTGAGAGACGATGCTGAAACAATAGCTGAGGTAGAGAACATGTCATTCTCCCTACAATGGAAGGTCAGATTCACCTTTTCAAAAGATAACGAGGGATTGCTTTGTGTTCAGAAGACAAGATGGCGTCCCTCTGATGTAGAAACTATTACATCAGCCATAGCTTAGCTTTGGATGCTCCGGTTCTTATAGCCTGGGAATATGTGCTGGTCTACAATAGGTATTCATCTTTTTTCCGATAGAAGCACTGTGAAAATTATGAGGTACACCCGGGTGCACTGTGCACCCGCGGGTATTTTTATGTCAATTAGTGGTCCCCATCACATTTTCTCCTCACATGTAAGGAGAAAATGTGAGAGGTTGCACGGTGCATGTAATATGTTCTAGAAGCACTGGTTTTTACATAAATCAAAATTAGCCATTCCCCATAAAGAAACTTCTTCACTCAGCAGGGTAGGGAGAGGGGAAGGGGGGTGTACACGCAAAACGCAACCTTGTTACTACAGTCACAGAGAAGTTGTTTTGTATTGATCCTTGATCTAATATGCAATTTTTTTACTTATTCAGTCCATTGTAATACAAGTAGTGAGAGTTTGACACCTTTGATAATCATGAAACCAGGATTTTTCAGATAATATGAAGATTTAAATTCACGTAGGGAAATACCATATACTTGGTGTTATAAATCTAGCTTTTTCGCTAACCCTCCCAAGTCCCAAATATGCATAACATTTCTCTATCATCTTTAAAAAATTACAATGATGCTAGAATCATATAATGTTATACTCTGCATTGAGAAATGCTTCTGCCATATATTCTTCAAAAAATTTCCTTAAGATATTTTGAGAACTATTAAACGTAAATATTCTACTACCAAAAAGGGAAAAAAAAACTCTGTTTGGAATGGAGGGCGTACTTTACTGATTCATACCTAAGAGTAAGATTATAGCTAGTCTGAGCAAATGTCTGGAAAAAAAACTCTGCATTTATTTTTGGAATGGATGGCATACTTTACTGATTCATACCTAAGCTAGGAATCTCACAGTTTTGGGTTATGATCCTTGTACTAACTATGAAATGCAAAGAAAAAAAAAGGCAGCCAGATTTGAACTGAGGGAACCTTGAGAAAGAAAGAAAAGGGAATTTAAACAGAAGTTTAATTAAGCAACAAAATCTTATCATCTTATGATTTTTCTTTAGTATGGGTTACTGTCTTGCTTTCGTTGCAATGCTGATAACAATATTTTAGGAACTGAATCTTAATGTGGTCATATTGTGCTCAAATTCGCGCTATCAAACTTCTCATCAGCTCCTTGCATCTGCATGTGATACTTGTTGGTTGCCGAATTAGAAACTGCAGGAACAGATAAGCAGAGAAAAACAATAAAACCTCTAAAGTGTATCTAATGTAAAACTTTGTTAGTTTTGGTAAGATCATACCATGTTACTCGTATCCTTAAGAAACATTATACCCTGACCAAAAACATGCATGGTTTTCATAAGGATGACCAAGTTTTACACCTGGGAATTTACTATCTGACAGTTGTAGTTGAGCTTGACTTCGGTTACCTGAATCAGCTGTTGTGGTTGTGCTCCTGGAAACTCTTATAAACTCAATCTTGAATGCTAAGAAGATGAATATTTAAAGGGGTTGAATGATCTTTAATTTCGGGGGGGGGGCTCATTTATGCATCATGAAACTTTGATATATAAAATGTAATTAGGTGATGATTAATAAAGTATCATGAAACTTTGCTGCTTAGTGTTTCTAAAACATAGGTACATGCATAGATGGAAGTGTCAGAATTTTCACAGGAATGTCTCCAAAGATGAATCAAACTCATGCTTTTCCTGTTTCTTCTTTTGCTACCCCCACCCCCCCCCCCCCCAAATTTAATTTAACTATGTAGGATTTCATGTATATATTGTTCAACCCTTCTTTCCCTTTTCATTTCTTAATTATATTTGCAAAACATGGTTAATTTTTGATTGGATTCTGTTCTTTTTTGTGAGATAGTCATGATATGAACGTATTTTCCAAACAAGTACGAAGTACAACTTATTGAAGATAATTTTCCTTTCATCAAGAACAGAACTTGGAATCTGGTGCTACAAACAACCCTACATGGCAGCATTCTGGGAGTAATGTAAATCTCTTTCAAGTAAATCTCTTGCTTTTATGCATTTTGTAACACGTTGTTAGTGAACCACGTTAAATTTTATTTTTCTTGCATCTGTTATAAGAGGTAAAGTTGGATTACTCTTTATTCAACTGTATGTAAGATTCCTGCAGGAATATTCTGTTCAAGAAAATTATGACTGCTTTAGATGATATGATAGTCAAAACTGACCAAAAAGATAATCTTATGTTTATGCAAACTGAAAAGTTGACTTACAGTACCTCATCTAGCTTCTGAAATGGCAAAATAGTACCTCATTATACGAACAAAAGGCTGTATAGTTTGATAAAATAAACCTTTTAGTTTACATATTAATAAGGTATGTTCATCATGTTGCCTTATGAATTCCCTTTCTGCTGTGAAGGTGTGACCACTTTCAGAAAGAAAAGAATGGAACTCCCACCAAGATAAGGGTTGTAATGTGTGTCTTTCCTATACTTCGAACGTCTTTTCCCCGACATTCTTTCAGCTTTTGTAATAGTTTTATATCCAGTAACATTTTGGGGGGAGGGGACCATTTTTTTTTCTTTGGATGCGAATGGGTAATAAGGGCAATACAAATTATAAACGGAGGCGAAGAGATTCGAACCTGAGACCTATCGTGCACAAACCCTCAGTGTTAAGTTCTTAACGACTAGACAAAGACCTCATTGATAGGGGACAGATGTTAATGCACGTTCCCTCCGTCCCTATTTGTTCGCCATAGACAAAATGTGCTCTATTAAGAGTTAATTGGGACAAAATTTTGCAAAGAAATAGGGGTAAATTGTCTTTTTAAGCTTTATGAGTGTATGCAACTGGGGAAATGGTGGGGACCTATTACTATATAAGGAAATGAGACAATTTTTAAGGGACGAACTAAAATAGAATATGGGGCAAACAAATAAGGACAGGGGGAGTAGCTTCTGAATATGGCCTTTGACATATCAAAAGTTTTATCCGTCTAACCTGTCACACGTCTCACACCTAATTATCATACCAAATAACTCCGTCACTAATATATCAAGTCACCCCAAGACCAGTTGGTCGCACAGAGAACCCTAGGGTGTGGCTAGTCGCACAAAAGTTCACATTGTTATACTATAGCATGCTTAACTTCACGGTTAACTGCTATTATTTGATACCAATGATGTTTTGACCTAGTGGTTAACTGAGGGTCTATATATGATAGGTTTCAGGTTCAAACCCCCTAGAAAAAATGCTATTATTTGATCTTCTGTGCAAGTCTACCTTTGCGTAAAAGTTCAGTAATTAGGAAGTAGGAATTTGTGTTTTTACTAGTAGTTCTTAATTAGGTGTTCCCTAATCCCTATTCTACCAAATGTAGACTAGGGTTTTCTGGTAAACACAACACATCCTTTTACGTATAATAATACTCGTGCTATACCGCCTCTATAAGCCTACTGATAGCCATATATAGTAGTTCATTCATCTTTAGCTGTAAGTATGAATAAACTATGTAATGATGTTGAAGAAACTGAAAACAAAAGTGAACCTTAAAGTGAAGCCTGTCTAGCCTTTTATACTTGATGAATCTGTAAATAATGAAACAATAAGTCTGCTCGTGTTAGCATGATTGATTGTTGATTAAACTATTAAATGTTGCACGAGTTTAGGTGTGGCTACTTCTAACTGCGAGGCTAATTAGGATTTTATTAGTAGCCTTTGCTTTAAACATGATTTCCCTAATTTCTGCCATTTATATTGCTTCATGCTATATATCATTCTCATTGTCATACTTTGATTTGAATAAGCTAAAATTAACACCTATGGTAATCATTATAAGCGGCCTGCAGGTCTTGCACTCTCTCCTGAAGGGTATTTTTATTTGAATTGGGATAACATTTGTGAATTTGGAGTGACGTTTACCAATAAACTCGTTATATGTAGAAGTGTAGAACTGATAAATGAGGCCCTGTTTTTTTTTTTTAATTGAATTGAACTTAACTGAACTGAATTTCCTAGAAATTCAACCAAAAAGAACAAGGTCTATGTCTGAAATAGAACTGAATAACTCACAATCCGAATAAAGTTCTAACTAAAACCTATACCGACCATTTGCCACCTCTAGTTGTATGAAAGTTTTGGATTAATCAACTGATAAATTAGGTCCGGTTTTATTAAGCTGAACTGAACTAAACTAAACTAAACTTCAACCAAAAAGAAGGGCCTAAGTCTGCAACCGTACTGAATAACTCCCAATCCAAATAAAGCCTAAACTAAAACCTATACCGGCCATTTGCCACCTCTAGCTAGTTGTTTGCAAGTTTTAGCAAATCATTATATTTCATTCTGGATAATTTATCATTTTATCTAAATTATTGGGCACATCATAACTAGAGATTAGAGAAAAATACTTGCAAATGCACCAATCATTTCCTTAAAATTAATATTTTCAGCTACTGATGTTGCTAAATTAGGTTAGTAATGTTGTGTTTCAAGTATCCTCATTGTAGCAAGTGGTGATTACATTGATTTTACTAATCTGACAGCAAAAAGATTAATGTAAAACTCTTTCAAGGGTCCAGTTCAATTATTAAAATCGCGCTATATCAGTATATCCTTCACTTTTTCATGCACAGACCATGAGCTGGGGTTGGATTAATCAAATGGTGTATTGTCTGCCACTGTCATATCCTTTCTTCAACAAACAAGTTGGCAGCTTCCATACAATCCTCACTTTCTGTCTCCTATCACAAACTTTCTGAACCCACAATAAAACTGCACTCATCTACTGTGAAGTTTTTTCAAGGGAACTGATAATTTATTTTCTGAAGATTTCTGCATAAATTTTTTCTGAAGATTCTGCATAATATTTTCTGAAAATGTCAGGTTCTTTGTTGCAGAGTTGCTTCATCATCAGTTTACTTCTTTCTTTCTCTGTTTTATCAGAGTCAACCAGATTGCCAAAGGCAATCTTTCAACAAATGCTTCCTAAAAGGTTTCCTCCTCATTCTTCAGCTCCTTCGAAAGGAACAAATTCTGTAAATGCAAACTCTGTAAATAGTTTGTCTTCTTCAATGGTACAAACACAGAAAACTCTGCCTTCTGTAGATGGAAAGGTTTAGTCATGGTGGAAAAGAAGAAACTAACACGTTTCTGAGACGGGTTTAGCAGAAGATTGAAGTCTGTCATCAATTGTATAGATTCTCTTTAATTACTGGATAGAGTAGTTAGTCAATGATTACATTTTAGGTTGTTTGCTTTTTTCTGGGTGGATGAACTAATTTAGAAGAAATCATATACTACAAGGTTAGATTTTTCATTAACATTATCCACTAAAATCCCATAAAAATGTATATTGTTGTAATTTTTCATATACTCCTTACTTGGCAAATAAAATGTTTGCTCATTCTATTCTGAGTTCTCTAATGCTGTTAATTATTTCCATGGAGTACTTGGGATGTCTTTAGTCTTCCTAATCTCTCTTTTAAAACTACTTTTCCCTTAATATATTTGTTTTGAAATGATCAATTCTACTTCTTTTTGCTGCTTTTCAGTTTTTGGTCGTAAATCATCATTGCTTCAGTTAGTAATGTTCTTTTGTAGACTAGAGGTAATTGCATAAAAGTTACTTATGGAGCCATAAATTTTTTAATTGGGGTGTTGACATTATAATTCAATGCTGAAAACAGGAATTTTTTAAGGATTTTTATTCTTCTTTGGGGTGTAGTGGCGCCGTCCAGAAAAACATAGTATATAATTTTTTTTTTGGGTGAATAATCCAGAAGAATGTTTGGAAGTTGTTAGGGATGGACGAAGGTTTCTAAACATCAAGTGTATTGGGATCAAAGCGGACACAAGTCATCCGGTATGGCCTCTTTTAGTACCAACAAATAGTATATTAGTACCGATAACGCAAGTGAGTCAAGTGACTTCTATTGGTACTAATTACTAATTAGTGGCATATTGTATACAAATAACACATAGCACCTATACCAAATTAATCAGTACCAAATGCGAATCACTTGCCTCGATTTTAAACACAAGCAACTTTTGACATAGAATTACTCAAGGTTGGGCTGAAATCTGCCTCAGGTGCACATCATGTCAAATTAGTGGTAACTTTAGTCGTTCTTGTCCTACAGTAAGAATGGTCAGTAGCTCCGTATCACAAAAGGGCTATCGGCCCGTTTGGTAACCGATAATAAGTGGTGGGAATGAGAATAAATAAAAGTGATTTGGCAAGAAAATAACATCATGACGTCTGGTAATGCAATTTTGTCACTTGCAACCTAATACTACTACCCTAACGATAATGAATGATAATGGAAATTTATAAAAGAAAAGAGATAATATTGAGTGAGCTAGTAGCATTACCAAGAAAATAAATATTGATTTATAAATTTACATACAAATTAATTTTCATTTTCACAATTTTTTACCTACTAACAAATGGGCTGTAAAGGTAAAGGCTTGTAAAAATAAAAACATAAGGCCCAAAGGCCATATGACCCAACACTCTTTTACTAATCGGATCAAAACCTTCATTCCTTACTCCCCAAACATAATCCATATTAACAACTTTTATTTCATTTTCATGACAGGAACCTTCCAACTATCTTTAATTTTTAGTTAGAAAAATAAATCATAAAACAAACCGACTTCATTTCATCTGAAAACGTGGCACCCAAGTTCAATTCATACACTGACTCTCCAATTTCAACATTTCCACAATATATAACCGTCTCCTCTGTTGACTGCCATAACAAACTCCCCACCAAAAACAATGGCACCATTCCTCTCTGGCCCACCACAACTCTCAACCCCACCACCATCTTCCACCCCCTCCGCCGCCACTACAACCCCATCTGGCGACCCATTTGTCGATCTTATGGTGGCGAACTTCAACACCCCTTCTCCACCACAACCATTAATGGGCTTCACTGAAAACGGCTCCGCCACCTTTCTCACCACCGGAAACCCCTGTCTAGACCTCTTCTTCCAAGTCGTCCCCGGCACCCCCGCTGAGTCTCTCACCGAACTCCTCGATCTGGCTTGGGCCCACAACCCGTTGACCACCCTCAAACTCATCTGCAACCTCCGTGGCGTTCGTGGCACCGGTAAATCCGATAAAAACGGGTTTTACACCACCGCGTTCTGGCTCCACAAACACCACCCTAAAACCCTCGCTTGTAATCTCCCTGGGTTCGCCGATTTCGGGTATTTCAAGGATTTCCCTGAAATTTTATTCCGGATTCTGGGTTTAACCCATATTCGTAAGATTAAAAAGATCAAATCCGACCCGTTAGATGGTGGGCACCGTGGTCCAAGGCGGCAAAAGTTTAAGAACTCGGCTGCGAAGAGGAAGAAGAAGGCGGCTGCTGCGGAGAGGAATCGCGCTGATGCGGCTGTACGGCAACAGAAAGAACAACAGGTTGCCGGTGAACTCCGCCACCAAAAGAAGGCTGAGCTAGCAAACACCGCGTTGGAACGTTACAACCGCGACCCAGACTACCGGTTTCTCCACGACCGTGTGTCTGATCTTTTTTCCGATCACCTGAGAACCGATTTGGAGTCCTACAACGACGGAAACCTCAACAAAATCAGCCTCGCCGCGAAATGGTGCCCGTCATTGGACTCGTCTTTCGATAAAGCCACCTTACTCTGTGAAGCCATCGCTAGGAAGGTGTTTCCCCGGGAGAAATTAGTCGAGTACTCGGGTTTGGAAGAGGCTCATTACGCTTACCGGGTTCGAGACCGACTTCGGAAAGATGTACTGGTGCCGCTACGCCGCGCATTGGAGCTTCCCGAGGTGTTTATGGCGGCCAACAACTGGAATGAGTTGCCTTACAACAGGGTTGCTTCGGTGGCGATGAAGTCTTACAAGGAGCATTTCCTCAAGCATGATGAAGAGCGTTTTAAGGAGTATCTTGAACAGGTGAAGTCCGGTAAGGCGAAGATTGCCGCCGGAGCGTTACTCCCACACGAGATTATTTCATCATTAAAAGACGGCGATGGCGGCGAGGTGGCGGAGCTGCAATGGAAGCGGATGGTTGAGGATTTATCCAAAGAAGGGAAGCTAAACAACTGTATTTCCGTCTGTGACGTTTCTGGTTCTATGTCAGGGACTCCAATGGAGGTCTGTGTTGCTCTAGGAATGCTGTTATCTGAGCTCGCAGAGGAGCCATGGAAAGGGAAGGTGATCACATTCAGTGCAAACCCACAACTTCACGTTATTCAAGGAGATACTCTAAAGTCAAAGATGGAGTTTGTTCAAGCTATGGATTGGGGGATGAACACGAATTTCCAGAAAGTGTTTGATCTGATTCTCAGTGTTGCAGTCAAGGGCAAGCTTCCTGTGGAGAAGATGGTGAAAAGGGTGTTTGTGTTTAGTGACATGGAGTTTGATGAAGCGTCGAGTCATCCATGGGAGACTGATTACATGGTGATTAAGAGAAAGTATGAGGAGAATGGGTATGGGAATGCTGTGCCGGAGATTGTGTTTTGGAATCTTCGAGATTCGAGGTCGATACCGGTGGCGAAGAACCAGGAAGGGGTGGCGCTTGTGAGTGGGTTTTCGAAGAATATGTTGAAGTTGTTCTTGGATGGGAAAGAGGATCAGCTTAGTCCTGAAACTGTTATGGAAGCTGCTATTTCTGGGGAAGAGTATAATAAGCTTGTTGTTTTGGACTGATTATTAATGGTAGAGTAGTAAATAAGTAATCATAAATCAATGATCATAATGTTTAGCATCTCAAAATTTCAATGAAATACAAGGATGGTTTACAAGTTTTACATACATATCTATGGAGTATGATGTACAGTACAACTAACATATTGGGTGTTTAAATCATGGGTTTTTCATGCGAATAAAATATTGAGTAATAATTTAAGAACAGATGGTATAAATGACTGTTGTGTGAATATGAATTGAAAATGGTTAGATGAAGAAGACAATAATGGTTGAGGTAATTAAAGAATTGAGCTTCAATCTTGAGATCCTTGATCATGGGAGGTCTGATTTCTTGTCGATATTATATTAGGAAGAAGACAGTAATGGTTTAAAGAATGAGCTTCAATTTTGGGATTTCTGATCATGGGAGATCCCTGTCGATCAATATTACAGTATATATATAAAGGAACAGCTGAGTTCTTTTTGGTAAAATAACTTTTCGTGTCCCCTTTTGAAAAGTCCGTTATACCCTCACATATCTCTCCTTCTGTTTCGTTGTTTATGCACTCTCTTCAGTCTTCCCCTCTCACTTTTCTCTCTCCTCCCTTTTCCCTCACTGACCCATTCCTAGGGTTAGACATTCTCGCCGTCTCCTGCGATTTCTCCCCTCCATCTCTCCCGCAACTGCGATTGACTCGGGTGCTGCTTCCTCATACTCAAACTCCATATCGTCGTAGGTTTCAAGCTCTACCAATTCGCCTTCAATGGCGAAGAATAGAGGAAATGGGGTTTCTGGGAGGTCGTTTTCGTCGATTTCAATGGCGTCGTCGGAGATTGTGGTCTCAGGTACTAATTCTATATCGAAATTTAAGACCTGGTTTTCCATTTGAAATTTTAAGTGTGAAATTTAGGGATTTAATTTGATTTTAGGGTTTTCCGCCAGGTTAATTTGATTTTAGGGTTGTCCGCCATGTTAATTAATTAGTTTTTTTTATTGTTTGATTTTAGGGTTTACATAATTTTCCGGCTGATTAATTAGTGATTTGGGTTTGTAAAACTGCAGACTGTTGCTATGAATTTTATAATGAAGCATTGGAAGGGTGATTAAGATCTTCACAATCTTAGGAAGGAGATTGAGGTAATATTTGATTAATTTTTATTCTAAAAACGGTAATTGGTTTCATACATGGGAAGTTTGGACTTTGAAATTCAAATTATTAGTTGCAATTATAGTTGAATTTTCTTAATTAGTGTACTTCTGAATCGTGTAATGTACTTGATGATTGGTGCTGAAAATGGAATGAAGGTTTTTGGGTTTGTTGAAACTGTACAGCTTAAACTGGGTGCTGAAAAGGCATTTGAATATAATAGAGATTTGTTCAGGATTGAAATTAGTATGACAGGTTTTGATTATAATTAAGGAAAAGAATTAAAATCTGTCAAGTTGTTGATTACTTCTGCCATTAGAATTTAGGAGTGGGAATTTAATGGTGAAAAGTGTCTCATTTGTTTGTAGGTTGAGGATCAGTACAAGAAAGCGTTAGAAGAAGACCCGTCCGTATTTGATTACGATGGTGTTTATGATGATATAAATCGAAAATGGTTCAGTCGAAAGCCGAAGATAGACAGCAACGACAGGTAATTGTCTAACAATTCAGTCATTGTGTTTGTTAATTTGGATTTCATTTGTTTAAGTTTTTGGAGGTGTTGTTAAACCTTTAGGTATGCAATAGTTTGGGTTACATTGAACCAATCTTTTGAAAGGCGGTGTTGAACCGTTATCAATAATTTGACACGTTCTGTTTAGTAGCTAATCATTTGTTGTTGTTTCTTCGGATTTGTTTCTGTTGTTGCAACACCAATTTTACAATCTAGGGATTTTAATTGCTATTTTGTTTTCGTTTTTGCAATTTTAATTACTAATTGAAAGCATATGTGTAATGATGTTTTGCTTTTGATTAGGTATTAGAAATCTAATTTGGATTCCTAATAAGTTCTGCCTACAAGTCTCTATTTAAATCTGATTTGGATTTCGGAATCGATTTTTTTGTACAATGTATGATTGAATATTGATTTTTTGGTGATTCAATTTGATTGGTGGTTTTGTTAGGCGAATGCGTTTGTGGAAGGTGTCACGCAAAATCGATGAACTGGAGAGATCTTTCTGCGTTGATGGTGGTGATTTGACGACTGATGGTGGTGCCTTATCAGGATTTTGGCAAATCGCCAGTCAGTTGCTCGGTCATAGGAGCAATGGATGAGATATATATCAGAATTGGAACACAAAGTTCAGACTTTACAAAATGAAGCTACAACTTTGTCTGCACAACTTACATTATTGCGGGTACCATGATCATTGGTTTAGAAGTGCGCACTTTGTTGAATATCATTCGTGTGACCTTAACTGAAATTTTCTTTTGTGAACAGAGAGATTTTGCTGGACTTTCCAGCCAAAACAATGAGCCGAGGTTCCGTCTACAAGCGATGGAGCAACATCAAAAGCTTCGTGGTGGTATGATTTCTATTCTATAAACAAATAAGCAGTAAGAATTGTTATGAATGTGGCTGGTATCAATTTGTTCTCTGAGTTTGCTAAAGGTTTGTCGTCTTTGGTCTAGAAGTCTAGAACACTGTTTCAATTATCATAGCTCTATCAATATGAACCAAATCAACCAACCTTCCCAACCCCCCCTGTTCAAAAAGAAAAAGAAAGATAAGAACGGTAAGAGATTGAATCACAGCGTGGTGTTCGTGCAACATACTCACATTCTGGTTATGTTGTCATGATAAACGATTAATTCATTGATAGTTAAATCATTTAGAAGTTACCTCTTCTTGGTAGTATAGATATATAGTAGCAAATCTCATTGAGTTTTCTATATCTTTGGCAGCTCTAAATGAAGCATTAACAAAGGAATTACAATGCTTAAGGATAGCCATAGGAGAGCTGAACGCTAAGTCCATATTCAAGTGTTTTGGGCAGCAGCTTTATGTCAATCCGCAAATGTACCAGTAATAGGGTTGGTCTAGAAAATATTGTTTGCTCTGGTCGTCGTTCTTTGATTACTTCCTTTATCAGTTTGCTTTTAAGTTTCTCTCCTGAAACCTTTGAGTGATAAAATTGGTGTTCTATGTTGATCAACCCTATTCAATTATGTTGCATGTGTGACTAATAATTTGTTTCTCATGTCAGGTTTGCAAATTCTTTACAGTTAACCATAATGATATGGATACCCTCCAGAAATGATTGTTCCCTGCTGACATTTTCCAGGTTTGTTCTTTTTCTTCATATTATTTTCAATCTTTCAGTGATTTCAAGCAAACTGAAAACAAGAAGTTTACTTATTGAAAACATGAAGTAATAGGGTTGATCTACAAAATATTGTTTGCTCTGGTCGTCGTTCTTTAATACTTCATGTTTTCAGTTTGCTTCGTCAGTTGATCAGGTTCAATTCCGGTTCTTTATTTTGTTGTAATTTTTTAATTGAATGTGGAATTTCAGTGTTTAGAAGTTAACATACGATGTCGGTTTGTGTGATATTGAGTAAATTGTGGAATTGTCTGCAATTTTGGATGAGAATGAGAGGAATTGTGTTCTGTGATATTGAACAAATTTTTGTATATCACGTGTTATTGAGCAAAAATCAATACACTGCAAGTTTTATTGATCAAATTTTTGCTGCTGATGTATTTTCTCTCTCATACCTTTTTGATTTAATTTGTTTTGTGCCTTTTGATGTCGATTTTGATGAATCTAGGGTGTAATTAGTTTGTGAATTCAACTTTGTTTTGCGATTGTTTAAACTTTTGATTGAGTATTTTGATTTCAGATGCCTATTGTTTGTTATTGACCACGTTGAATCTAGGGTCTCCAGCATTTTTGAGATGATCGTATAACCAGGCATTGATTTAATGTTGTTCAGTTGTTATTGTTTAGCCATGATTAAGCAATGGGTTTTGGTTTGCAAATGTTAATTAGCTTGAAATTGCATGAATTAATTGAAATATGTACAAAATCTACGGATAATTGCTGATCTGCATGTTCTATTTTTTGGTGTAGGTTTTGGAATTGGAAGGAAATGCTGCAAGAGACAACAAGAAAACTCGAATTGTGGGGGCACTTCTTCAATTGGCAGTAAGAAACGACGAGGCGCTAAGCAAACTTCTTGGTGATGTGACCATTGCTAATAGAGGTGTGATGCCCAACTTCCACAACCTTCTTCTCTCAAAGAAGGCTGGTGGCAACAAGCCTACTGAAGATTACTGAAGATTTCATTTAGTGATCAAATGAAAATGTGGATCTCAATAGAACCCGAAAACTCACGTACTGTTGTCGAATGTTTAATAGATTTTATAGGAATGTAGTTAGTGTATTAGGGGTTTCTTATCATCTCAATGATTAATTTATGTTGCTGGAGAATCAAGGATCAGTCAAGTAAAAGCTTTAAGCATCACAAATTTACACTAAACATCTCCATTTTTATCAACAAGGAAGCTATACACAATTTCAACTTACAGACGAGCAAAAATTCAACTGCGGTACAGGAAAATGTAAAGATGGAAATAGAATATTTGGCCTGTTTTGATGCAAGATAAAATCAATAAGCTTTTGAAATACTGAGTTCATGTCCCGGATTTATATTTTGATTTTTCGTTGTGATATATTTGTTGTAACAATACAATTTTAAGTTTTTTAATGATTTCGCACGCATCGCGTGCATATAAGACTAGTTACAGTATATTCTTTCAAGGCTGATTGCCTGATTGGCCCATCGATGATGAACTATTGAATTTTGTCAAATACTTAATACTTCCTCCATTTTTTTATTATTGCACCATTTTCCTTTTTCGGAAGTTGCATATTAATTGCACCATTTCCTTTTTTAGTAAGTTTACCCCATAAAATGACATTTCTATCCTTATATGTGTGGTGGGGACCAAACCCCACTTGTTCTTTACATCAAAACTTGTACTAAATCACATGGGCATTTTTGTCAATCTCTCACCTTTTACCTCATTTCTTAATTCTTGTGCCCAATGTAGATGGTGCAATAATAAAAAAATGGAGGAAGTATTACATAAATTTTGAGATTGTGCTGCATAGGTTTCTTAAGGAACTACTGGTCATTAGTAGACCTTATAAAAAGGCGGGCCAGGCCGGGACCTAAATATCAGTCTATTATGTTGGGTCGGGTCGGGCCAATCTCCGAGCCGATTGCGTGTGTCTAAAGATGGTTGTGTCGGGCCGAAAAGATCAAAACAGGCACAGGCCCGGCCCGACCCAAACCCACGCGCTTTCGTGCTCAGTCGGGCCGGCTTGTCGTGCCTAAGGCTAATTTTACTAAATTTAGCGTGCTTTGTCGTGGCGGGTTGAGTCATACCTTGTCGTGCTTTTTCCAAAAAAGTAAGGCCCACGGCCCACGACTTCGTGCCCGTGTCGGGCTGGGCTTTTTCTTGCTCGGGACAGGACGGGTTTCGTGCCGACCCGGACCACAAACATCTTTGCGTGTGTCCAGCCAAAAATAGCGGCCTTTTCAGGCTACGTCTGAGTCGGGTCAAATTTATGACTAAAAGTGTAGTTTTATGTTACTCAAAAACCGTCTGAAAAAAAAAGTAAAATTCAGGTCGGATCGGGCTCGAAACCGGCCCTAAAATTTCTGCCCAAAACCTTTAATTTTCTGGGTCCCTATGACATTGGATATATACAAATTTCTGGCTTCTGTAAGAAGTTACATTAGTAACGCACTAAAGCGTACAAATTTAGAATAATTTATCCTATGATACGTGATTTGTTATTCAGTTTACTACATTTGCTTCTGCTATATCCCATTTTTGTGATTAAGTTTACTGTGTCCACTAAATCACTAATCCCCATTTTTGTGGCCAGATTGCCTGGGATGCATTATAATGAGGTAATATAGCCAAATACGACTGTGGTTTGTGGGATGAGTAGTAGAGATAAGAAATGGACCAGCTAAAGATTCAAATTTTGATTGTTTAGATTATCTGTAACGAGGGTTTAAATAGGGGCTCAAAAGGAAAAAAGTGTTACTAAAGAAAATCCTCTAATTGACAAATTATAAAAAATGACAACAATTCTCATTTCTTATAACTCTCCCAGAAGGGCTTTTGTTTCCCTACAAGGTAAACTTTGTGGGAAAAAAAAATCCTTCATTAATAAACGAAAATGACTTTTTAAGAGCCCCACCCTTTAATGTTTGGGTTTCAAAAGAAGTATAAAAGATAATGTCTCACCATTGAAGAAAATACGAATAATTGTGAAAGTTATTTGATCCCTAAGTAAAGGCTCGCCAATGATAATGCTTTTGCGTGATATTCTCCAGCTTTTTAGGTGCGTTACTTCTATTATTCCGCATTTTATTTATTTATTTATTTATTTATTTATTTATTTATGTGCATCACTTTCTACTTTGGTAATTTTTTATCGGTTTTTGTTATCAATTTTCACCTTTGTCCTATTTACAACTCTTGGAAAAAAAAAAAATCTGAAAAAAATATAAATATTTACCAAATTTGTTTGTTAGAATTAATGGAGAAGTCACCTTGTGACTTAAGGTCACAAATTCAATCCCAGTTTCACTAGAGTCCCCTTACTAATATAACCAATCATGAAACTATACCACATTCTTCTACTTCACATAAGATTTTAATTCTCAATTTTCTTTTGTCAATCAAACAAACACAAAGTATTGTACGAGTATTAATTTTTATGGTGTAAAGAAGGTGTTGTTTTTTGTAACACAAGAAGAAAAAGAGACCCACATTTGGGGAAGATAAGGAAATCCCTCAAATAGGCCTCATTGAATTTAATCCACTCTAGACAACAGTCCTACAAGCATATGAGAGATCAATACGATATAAGAAGAAGGGACTCTAAGCAGGTTTTCGCTTGAGTCACTCCCAAGCATTTTTGCAGCTGATGGGGCTCGACCCTGTGACCTCAAAGTCACAAGGTGAGTTCCCCACCAACTCCACCAACTTATGTTGGTTAACTCTCCCCCGTCACTTATTGTTTACTTCATTTGACTTTTCACGATCTACGAGATGCGACTTAAAATGTACGAAGTCACTATCTTCAATTATACACGCGTATAAATTATAAAATGTTGATATTTAAGAAAATTTATTAAACCGAGTCTAACAATATTTCACATAACCATTACTCTGTATTTATAATAAGTAGAGAATTTACGATCAAACTTCTCAAAATTAATGGGTCGGGACAGAGTATGAACTATCACTCCTATCATCCTATGAGACATGGAGTATACGAACAAAACATGATTGGCCGTTGATTTTAAATTTCATTTAGAGAAAATGACAGGTTAGTGATTTGAAAGATAACAATGTGAGCTTAATCAGCTTGATAGAGTCAGCTGATGTTGATTTGAAAATAAGGCCAATCATTCTTCAATAGTGGGTTCGTAATATGTTACTCATCGTTCTCACTTGTGTCACTTCTAATTTGACCTTTTTTTTGTCATGTTTTCTATGTTCTGGAAAATGCAATTACTGTCAAAAAAAAAATGCAATTACATTACAAAGAAGGGTGATGATAAAGGTCGCAAGTTGCGATAACATTTAGTTGTCGCAATCTTACGTGTCGGAGTTTCATTGGTACATATAGGCGTCACGTAGGATATTAGTCATCATAATATTTTTACTATCAATGCAAAAATTTTACTATGAAAATATGTAAACAAGGTAATCGATATAAAGAAAGAAACAAATTAGAATATTAAGATTTTCCTACCTTTATTTTAAACATGTATAATAGGATATATAAGTTAAATATTTTAGATTCCAATTTTAATTATGACACATAAGCATGCCATGTCATCATTGTGACACGGCTTAAAGGTCGCATGTTGCGACCTTTATCATTTTCGTACAAAGAAATCACTTTGAATTAACCATTGCTTTCACTTTTGGCTAAAGGCGAGTAAATTGTCGCGCTTTTATGAGGAAGTAAATATCAATCGCAGTTGTAGAAAATGAATTATATAACTAGGTAATTATGTAAATACATTTAACTTTTATGTCCTGTTTTTTTAAATAATACGTTTATGTTTTTTATTTATTGAGTAATGAAATCATATTATTGTATAGATTGATGGTATTGTGATACATTTAATGGTATGAAAACGAGTCAATGTATTAATATGGAAACAATGGTACCAAAAAATTAAACAATTGTATCACTTTATCTTCAATTGTTGTTTAATTTTTGGACGATTGTTATTTTCTTTCTCTTCCTCACGTCGTGTTCGGGGTTGGCGAAGCGGCTACCGGTTATGTATAACAAATACATAACACTTACTAAATGACAAAACAAGGAAATGTGGTAGAAGGAAAAGACAAAAAAGATAAAAGTATCATTTCAGTATTATTTCGTCAAAAAGAGTACCATTTCAATACCAGGTTAAAAAGAGTATCATTTCGTTAAAAAAAAAGTACTATCATTTCTTTAAAAAAAATTGTCATTGATCTATTACTTATCGTTTACCTCTTTTGTCGGCTAGCTCAGTTATGTATTTGCTCATAAATCACCGTTAGCCGCACATTCATCGCGTTCTCCGGCCTTCTCTCTCTACTTTTTCCTCCCTCTCTCTTCTGATTCTATCATTTTCTTCCCTTTTCTTCTATCGCATGTGTCCACTTTTATTTTGCGTTGTGGTATCCACCCCATGTTATGGAAATTAGTTTCCATCACGATTAGCAGCTATGCCAACCTTCGCTATTTATAAATGTAATACCAAATATAATTGTAACACACATATTGCGTGCATAATTAAACACTAATACTTTTCAATATAACATTATTTCATATCAAAATAAAATCCATTTTACTAACTGAATACTCAAATTTCTAAGTTGGTAATTAACTTATTAGTTAGCATCATTAGAAGGTGATTTGGACCAGATCCAATTGGTGAAGGCTTGAAGAGTATTTGCATCAGCTCGATAGTGTTTTTGAGTGAACTCAACAAGTTGTGACCATGTAAAATCTGGGTACTTCCTTTGCTTATTATTAACTAGAATTTCCGATGGCGGTGTAACCACTTTGTGTTCTTTAGGGCAAAGGAAGAATGCCATAGTTTTCCTCTCTATCTTCTCGTTCACCACTGCTCTGTGTAAACAACTCTTGTATTCTCCGTTGGTCATTGCCTGTCATTTGTTACATGGAAATTAAAGGTTACGTGCGTGCACATATTAAGAAGTAGTCTTACATTTATATTTGATTTGAAACGGAAAAGTTATATGGTACGTATGCTAGACCTGGTTATTGTACGGAGCGGGTCGGGTCAGGATCGGTGTGGATCAAAAGCAGGTCGGGTAGCAAAATAGTCAATTTAGTTGGTCAATACTGGGCGGGTTAAATTGGGTTGCGGTTCAATATCGGGTCAATAGTGAGCGGGTCAATAAACGAACAAGGGGAAAAAAGGAAAAAGAAAAAAGTCGTATGCGAATGCAAAGTTATCATTATAATAGTTTATATCATAATTATTTTAGTTTTCAAAATTATTATGTTATAAGTTTGGACTTATTTTGACTCTGTCGATAAAGGTTCTGTCCAATAAAAGTTTGGCCTTCCCATTAAGGCAATAACGACCTTGTCACTACAAGAAATTATACCATTAACGATGAGAAATCTCGTCGCTAAAGGTCAATAATCATTGTTTAACGACGGTATTTTCAGTCGCGAACCTGTCATAAAAGGGGGGCGTCATTAATGAAAAAATTTGTCGTTAACCCGTCGTTATAGACATGTGCGATAATTGTTTCCGTTTTTGTTTGGTTATTAGCCCCGTCGCAAAAGGCTTTTGCGACCGGATTTTGACCCGTCGTTATTAGGTTGTTACTAAAAATATGAATTCTTGTAGTGTATTAACTTGATCCAAACATTATACCCATTAGGCTACCCAGTTCAATAATCGCCCGGGTCTAGCTAAATCCCAATGTATTTAGCAAGAGAAATGCATATATTTTGTTCTTGACAAATGATATCATGATATGCATAAAATGTTGTATACGAAGTATATCCCTCAAACTACTTCCATTTAACTTTTTGTAATTTGTTATTTTTGCATTATTTTTGCAATAAATACAATCCGTACTTCACAAAGTCAGATAAAATGTATGCATACATTGTGTGAATATAATACGTATTTATGTGGTGCGCCTCATGAGATTTCAAATTCGTGTTATGTGCCAATATATATGATGCATTGATGCACATAATAATATATACTCGTAGTAAATTGGGTGTCAACTAGCTGTCATGTTCTATCCACCTTATTTCCACTTATTTCAGAAATTTTGTTTACCTTATTTTTAATTATTTCAGGAAAAATAAGTTCAGATAAGGAAAAATAAGGGTTGACCAAGTACAATTCATAACTAAAATAAGTTTTGATAAGTTCTAATAAGTTCAGATAAGTTGAGATAAGTTCAGATAAGTTCAGATAAGATAAGTTCAGGAAAAATAAGTGGAAATCAGGTGAATAGAACGCATCTAAATTTAGATAAGTTCAGTTAAGTTCAGATAAGATAAGTTCAGGAAAAATAAGGGTTGGCCAAGTACAATTTATAACTAAAATAAGTTTTGTTAAGTTCTAATAAGTTCAGATAAGTTCGGTTAAGTTCAGATAAGATAAGTTCATGAAAAATAAGTGAAAATCAGGTGAATAGAACGCAACCAAAAGTATGTTAAAGTCATAGAAGGTGACACCAAAAACTAATTACATACGGCCGGAGTATATACCAATTAAACCACAACCGTACATTTTTGTGAACTCGGTTAATTATATGATACGGCATTAGTAGAATATATTTCCTAGATCATTTTCCATGTCTTTATATGATTGTTTGGGACAGTATCGTGGTCTTTGCGATCTTCCCTTAGTTTAGGGACAAAAACATGTCATATCGTGGACAAATAAATGTCTATTTCAATGTGACATGTCCTAGTAAAAACACAACAACATAAAATCATGTAACCTAGGAGTCTACGAGAAGTGATAAGGAACCGTACCATCAAGGTATCTCCAATGTTAATAACGAGTGCATCACGTCTAGGCTCAATTGCATGCCATTTGTTATTGACAAAAACTTCAAGTCCTTCAACTTCATCTTGATACAACACTGTTAAGGATGTCGGGTCGCAATGCGGCCCGGTTCCTAGGACTAGATTTGGCTCGTCGCAAGGCGGGTAGTAGTTCAGTCGCATGATCGAGTGTGCATCTTCGTAGAAATCGCGGTAGTACGACCGTTTTACTCCTAAACTTGTAGCTAATAGTTCTGTTATTAGAAGTGATAGCTTGTGCATTTCTTCACAGTATTTCTGGTAAACCATCCTGTAAAATGTTGCAAATGTGGGTTTCAGAATAATTGTTGTTAGTTATTTATAGTAAAGTCAATTATTAATAAAAAGACATACGACACCTATGAAAAAAATCTACTTTAACAAATACATAAAATATTAAATCAAATAAATGTTAGGTTAAAAATAAGAACTTAATAATGTCACTGTTAAATAATGTACAAGTTTGGGCCGCACCTTCGGAATAAGAATAACACGATTAAAAGGTAAAAATTTAATGCATAGTCTTGTGTCGTGATGGGTGGATCGCTTTGAAATTAATGATTAAAAAAAAGTCGAAGCAATTAATTAAACTATTTAGTCTCATATCCAATTGTCTGACACTTATGGAGTACTTAGTTGAGTAAGAGGTAGGTGACATAACATATTAACATGTAGTCCGACAATTAATATATCATCATACATTTTTTTTTTATAAGAATTGGATCGAATTACTCCCAAAGGATATATCTTTACCGATTATCTCTCATTCGCAAAATATCATAAATTCATAACAGATCTTGTTTTCAAGATATGCATGAGTTAAAATAGGAGACACTTAGACACGGCCACAACAAATCGTTAGACCCTCTATATAAAAGTTTGTACTATACAAAAAGGCCGCATATTTAAACGTTATACACGGAAGATTTTCTACAGTGCAAGATACATTAATTGTAGTTTTGGTACAAATAAACCTTTATATATTCTATTTAACTTGTTACTAACTCCGTTTCAAAAAAATCTTTACGGTTATTTGCACAAATATTAAGACAAAATTAGAAAAGTTAGTTGAATATAATTCGTAATAAAATAAGAGAAATGTGTAAAAAATAGGTGGATGTAATTATAAAAAAAAATAAATTATAAACATTATGGGGTAAGAAATAAGGTAGTAAATTTTTAAGTCAAAAAATAAAATAAAGCAAAGCGTAAAGAAAACATTATGAAATGGATCAAAACAGAAAGTGTAAATATCATTTTAAAACGAATGTAGTATGTATCAGCTGTTAGATCTATATTTCTCTTAGCTTGTAAATGTTGTATGACTATTTACCGATGAATTAATATCACTTTATAAAAGGACAATAGAGTGCTTTTACCATTTCACTTAGACATTGTTTCAGGCTAACTGAATCCCTAACACAAAATCAACATGATTTTCATCATAATGTACTTCAAACCAAGATTAGATCACCGTATTATCAATGAGGTAATGTTAATTGTATGTATATATAACTAGCTTACCCCATAGGCTCAAACTCGTTGCCCATCACCGATGTGAAGTAATCTACAACTGACTCCTCGTCGTCGTCGTCGTCGTCGTCGTTCTTTGCACGGTAAGGGAAAGACAACGTCTCTTTCCATGGCAAATTCGTCGACAAACGATCAGCATGAGCCACAGACAATCCCCATAACGTACCAGACACTTTCGCGGCCTTAGCCTTTTGTGTATTTGGTAGCTTAAAAAATTGATCCATATTGCTATATGCTTCGTTTAAGAGTTTCGGGTCAATACCATGGTTGATTACTTGGAAAAACCCGTGATTCGAGCACGCGTTTTTTATCACCTGGGCCGCGTTTTTGGTGGCCGTTTCGTCCCCGATAATGAACCCTTGAAGGTCTATTATCGGGGCGTCGAGTTTTTCTTTAGGTTCGCCAATGTCGTCATTAAGTGACCAAATGAAGCTTTTTGGGACATTGTTGTTAGAAAGGTTTGTGTTTTTCTTTTTGGTTTGGAGATCCCATGGTGTGGTAAAAGTGTTTGCAAGGATGGACACACCTAAATCCATTTTTTGCTTGCTTTATTAAAATGAGTGAAATAATAATAAATAAAACAATAATAATAACACAAGGGAATTAAGTGAGTGAAAAGTGTTGAATAATTGGAGGTATTTATAGGGACAAACTAGGGGTGATTTGGATTGGGAAAATATAACATAATTGGAGGATATATATAATGATGAAAAAGATCTTAAAAGGGTTTACACGCAAGTCTATGTAGGACAAGATGATATCCAAGTATATATATAAGCCTAGCTAAAATGATGCTTTGTTTACCTAAACAAAGTGGTTTGGTTTGAATTTTAATGTCTAACTAAAAGCAAGCCGGTTACAGTTATATCTTTATCGTAATTAATGTCAGCTAGCTTAATTGGTAAATTTTATGTGTTTAATATCGACTAAACACTTGAATACGGAGTCATGTTTATATCATTGTTTTTTGGATTTTTTTTACCCCCAAAAAAATCAAAATAAAATAATTTTGTCTTATTAGGAAATAAATCGTTTTCTCCTCGCATAAAGGAAATAAATCATTTAAATAAAAAAAAAGTAAGTACGGTCTTATAGGATTTTATACATTTTAGGTATAATATATTTCACACATTAGGTATAAAATCACACAAAATGCATAATAATTAACTAGAAACAACAATCTTGTGGGAATTGCTCTGATTTTCTTCCATTTTAGTAAATAGTTTTTTCTATTCAAGCATGTGAAAAGGATCAATTAATTTAATATCCATTTTAGTAAATACTCCTTTCCTTTTTATTTAGTTCTACTCAATATTGATTTCGATCCATTAATCAAATAACACCTTGGACTTAATGGAGGACAGATTGAATAAAACAATCCCATTTTGATGTACTATGTATGAAACAAAATGAGCCTAGAGGTTATCTCCTATACTCCGTACTAAATTTAGTTTATACAAAGTGTACATACTACACATACATTGATACATGATTGAACGACTTTTTGTAGGAGTTCATTATGCAATTATATATGATGCGATTTATTCACCTAATTTTCACTTATTTGACCGAACTGCACTTATCATAACTTATCGTAGTTATAAATTTTACTTAGATATCCGTTATTTTTCCCACTTAACTTATATGACCTTATCTAGATCGATTTATTTTTCACAAACTTATTAATTGATTACAAATTTACAATGAATTAACCTTTAAGTCTCATTTTTCTATACTACAATTATTAATAAAAAGCCATCTCAAATCAAAGTAATCTAAATACTCCGTATATCAAATAGGAAGTACATAAAAAATTGAATTATATAATGCATCTTTGATCCATCTAATATACAATAACTATGTAGAATATTGAAGGATATTTCTCACGCATATCACTAGAATATACATCTTTTTGAGACATGAGCTGGGAATGATCGATTAATTTCCATTGTGATGACTCTGCATAATGCTTTATCAACGAACTCATTTTATGGCACTACAATGCACCAATACGTACTAAACTAGACTCAAATAATTATAGAGCTTGACTAAAACTTGACAATAAACACTTCACACTCCCGTAAAAAAAATGCACTCTGAAAACTTTCATGAAAGTTAAGTAATAATTTTACAAAGACCAGTAACTTGATTGGTCCTACAAAAAAAACAGGGAGAAAATCATGTCACACAAATACAAAAAAATACAACAATCAATCCCTAATTACACACCCAAACCTAACAATACATTAATTTATTTATTTTAAGTACAAATTATTTATATTTACAGGAAAATAAAACAATCCAAAGCAATATGTGGATTTTCAGCATCTTCAATGGGCATCATATCCATATCTTGGCTAGAAACTAAACCTCCCATTTTCATTTCCTTAATTTTTGAATTAACCCCATTAATCATATCTTCATCTTCTTTTTTTACCAACAAATTGTTGCATCGGCCGTTACGCCTCGAATTACCATTATACCCTTTATTACTTGGACTAGGAGGCCTAACATAACAATTCTCTCTTCTCATAGATGATGTCAAATTTCTCCCTAGATTATTATGTCCTTCTCCAATAAACCTTTTACTAGAGGAAGGTGACATAGGCCTTAAGTCCCTACCACTTCTCGAAACGGGCCGGGCGGGTTCAACCTCGGGCTCTCGACGAAAGCTCTTTTGTCGGGTCAAATTACTTGGTGAGTTACAACGAGGCCTCTTTTGTGGGGCCGATCTTACAACAACCCTTTGTAGACTTTGCATCGGCCCGGAGAAATCCTTAATGGGCCTATTGGGCTTTTTACCATTAGTTTGACACCTTATAGGTAGAGAGTTCCTTCTAGGATTTGCAACCTTAATTATTGGAAGATAATCACCATTACCATTAAGTAATTGAGGATTTTCCTTAACACAAGACCAAAGGAAGTCATTTGTGAAAGATGGGTCTAGCTTCGAGCTCGGGGCCGAGGAGGAGGCTGACGTAAAAGAGGATGCCGAGGAGAGTAAAGAACACGAGCTCATAGTCGAGCTCGTGCTCGTGGTTGTAGTAGTAGGATAATAAGAATTCATGGCACAAGACGACTTTGTGGATGATGAAGAGTTTATAGGAGATAATGGAGAAATTAAGGATGTTTTAGGAGGAGAACAAGAAGAAGAAATGTTTTTTTGTGAAATAATTAGCTTATCTTGTACTACTAAAGGAGTTTTTGTACAAACATTGTTATTTTTCTCATTGCATTGGCATTTGTTGCATTCTTCTTGTTTTGATTGTTTTTTCTTGGAGTTTTTCTTGGTTTTGCATTTGCTAATGCAAGCACCCATTTTTAAAACTTTGGGATTTGAATTTGAGAGGGTTTATTATCAAATGTTGAGTGATATTACAACTATATATATAAAAAGGTAAAAAGAAGAAAAGTAACACCTTTTTAAAAAAGAAAATTATGTTAATTTTTTTTTTCATGAGAATTATTTGAAATGGAATTGCCGGGTAGAAATCCGTTGAGTAACGGTTATGAAGATTGCGGGGTTTACCGCGGTGGATTTTGTAATGATTTTGATTATGTACCTTTTGAGACATTAATGGTGATATTAGTTGAAAGTGGGGTCTAATTGTTCCATTAACAAAATCTTTTTGTTTCTTTTGGTTTATGGTATTTTGTCAACTGTTTTATATGCGGATTCTTGTCACACTACTATTTCTTGACTTGGTATTGTCCAAATTGGAGTAACAATATTGATGTTTCGGGTATGGAGTGGGAACAGTGTAGGAAATTATCTGATCTCTTATCTTTAGGCCGGTAAAAAACCGGAAATAAGCATGTTAATTATTCTTGAGAGTGATTCGAGTATCTCCTTTGATGGTTAAGTTAGTAATTGGATTATAATATTTATTTACAATCTCGATAAGTAAGGAGGGAGTATCGAGTATCCGAATATACTTAGGATGAAAGGCCTTCCAGAAATTCAAATCGTCCATTTTTATTCTATACGGAGTATGTTCGGAGGTATGCGATTTAAACAATTAATTAGTGTTGAAAAATATTTTATTTATTTATTTATTTAAACAATGTAAATTATATTAATTGATAATATTTTCACTTTTGTCTAAAACATGACATCGAAACAGAGTGAGAGATTTAATGTTTCAATGAAAAAATGTAAAACATTTACTGCGCATATAAATTTAATTGATTAAAATAATTACTTGCACGATATTTGACTGAATATTAAAGACATGTTACAATATAAATGAAAATATTCAAAATGTTCAAATTAAGTAGCATTATTTAATTTCCCTCAAAAAAAAAAAAAAAAAAAAAAAAGTAGCATTATTTAATTAGGAATACTAATTAATTTCTTCTCTTTTAGGTTTTCAACCGTATCCTTAATACTGTCTTTTAGAGGAATAAAGTGAATGCGAAGGCTTTCAGCTTTAGCTTTGGAGAATTGGTATGTTTCCATGGATGGTCCTTCATCTACACACCTAATCAAAAACAAAAAACGTACGTTAATTACAAGAGAGTGAGACGACATGCATATATTATGATTGAAAAATGTATTGATTAATTAAAATCCAACAACGTAATTAATATAACTCACTTATTAGGAAGTTGAAGAGTAGGATAGAGCTCGTGTAACAACTTGACAATCTCTGAATAATGCACCACACTTTCGACTAAGCAATACCTTCCATTAGCCGAAGGGGCCTCAAATGCACGGATGTGAGCTTCCGCGACATCTTGGATGTGCACCCATGGTAATGACAAGTTTGGATATGTTTGTGCACCTAACAATTAACAATTAATAACAATTAACGAAAATGATAAAGGTCGCAACATGCGACCTTTAAGCCGTGTCACAATGATGACATGGCATGCTTATGTGTCATGATTAAATTGGAAACTAAAATATTTAATTTATATATCCTACTTTAAACGTTTCAAAAAAAAGCTAGGAAAATCTTAATATTCTAATTTGTTTCCTTATTTATATATATCGACTACCTTATTTACATATTTTCATAGTAAAAATATTGCATTGATGGTAAAAATATTATTATGACTCATAGCCTACGTGTCGCCTATATGTACCAATTAAACTGCGACACGTAAGATTGCGACAACTAAATATTGTCGCAACTTGCGACCTTTATCATGCAAGTCTTTTTTCAAGGGTTAAATATATAGGAGTACTACAGTACGTAACATTTAGGTAATTAGTGTTACTAACCATTTATCAAATTGAGAATTAGAGCTACGGTTTCATTAAGCTTGGCAGGCAACATAGGACCTATGACCATGCTTGGGTTCACTGAGATCAAGTCAAGGTCATGCTCTTTAGCAAACTTCCACGCCGCTTCTTCAGCCAAAGTTTTTGACATCACATACCACATCTTCAAAAATTAAAACAAAATAATTTAATAAATCTCGAGAGTATGTATAATACCTCTGTTACTGAATGATCTTTACGCTTACTATTTGCACGTTAATTATGGCCCGTTCGGTATTACTGCTAATTTTCAGTTTTTGATTTTAATTTTTAAAAGTTAGATGATTTAAATTGATTAATGAACTAACAAATCATTATCATACCTATAATTATCATGTTGATTTTAAAAACTGACAACAAAAAATTGAAAACTACTTTTTGTGATTTTCATATCTTGGTTTTTAGTTTTATATAAAAACAAAAAACTGAAATCAGACCCTAGAGAAATTTTGTTTAGCATGTGATGGTGAGGGTTATAAATTGTCCAACTATATAAGTGGCTGAAAAATTGATACTTCATACTACTCCGTATGTATTATAGTATTATATATGAATGCGTAAATTTTGGTGGATTTTCATAATAAAATGCTTCATTTACAACCTGTATAGTGTGGACTAGACCGGCCTGATCAAAAGGAAGTACAAAACAGGTTCCAGCCGAGCCATGACCAAAATTCATACTCGTTGGGTCGGGTTGGGCCCAAAATGGGCTTAACATTCTTCCCAAACTCGTCTTTTCAGGCCGGCTCATGATGGTCAAGTTTATTGTGGATCTTGTGGTGGGCCAAATGAGGGGATAAATGTAAAATTATATGCCAAAAATGAAATAAAGTAGAGCGTAAAGAAATTTCAGCAACGAATTAAAACGGAAAGCGTAAAGAGTAATAGAGGAACATAATACACAGTACTAGCTTCGTACGTACATACCATGTGAGGGTATAGGTTCCAGAATTGTGGTTTAGAAAACCAAGTTTCATCAACCACCACGTCGGCCGCTAGAGGTACACCAGTGAATAGAACTGCCGCGGTGGAGGATGTTAATACAACTCTTGTTACAGAAGCAACCCTTTTACATGAATTCAGAACATTCAGTGTTCCCTTTATTGCTGGATCAAGTAGTTCAGCCTATATGCACAGTGGCGATTCAGAAAATATAGATAGTGAAGTCATTACTTAAAAATAATGACAAATTAACTGAAATTAAGTGTTTTTTTAAAAAAAAAAAAAAAAACTTAACTAAAAGTAGTTTTTTTTTTTTTTGGGTAAGTAGAGTCACATGACCCTACTTAAACCTCGTGTCTCTACCACTGTATATCCATATTAATCATTAAGCATGCGTATTTGTAGAATGCCTCGTTAGGATTCATTTTGGTTTGACGGATAACATTTTCAGTTAATAAAAATAAATAAATTGGTGATCGAATTAGCTTAGGTAGGTAATAAATTAATAATGAATGTGGAACCTGTGGATCTTTGACGTTGAAATTAACAGGAGAAGCAGTATGGAAAACACCATGACATCCAGAAATTGCTGAATCAAAGGAACCTTCTTCAATTAGATCCGCTTTGAATAATTTAAGCCTCTCTTTTGCTCCCTCTAATCTCATCAGATGCTCTACCTTTTCTGGATCATCTACATACAAATTCAATGCATTTGTCTTAAACCAACTCACATCCAAATATTATTATTTACCCATATTTTACTTTATTTTTTCGAATGAGCACAAAGACATCATAAATGCGGGAGACTGAAAAGGGTTTTGAACTTGTGACTTAGGCTGCGTTCTATTCACCTGATTTCCACTTATTTTTCCTGAACTTATTTTATCTGAACTTATTTGAACTTATCAAAACTACTACTTTCGTTTCAAAAAGATCTTTACCGTTACTATTTGCACGAACTCCACTGCAATATTTAACTACTAATATATCCAATTTCGTATGTGAAAAAATTATAAAAGTTTGATATTCTGAAAATACATCTCGAGACCAATCTAACATGATCTTACATGTAACGTTTTGATGTATATAATGGTGAGAATTTACGGTCAAAGTTTTTATAATTTGGACACATTTTCCAAAGTGTAAAGAACTTTCTAAAACGGATGTAGTATTATACAACTATACATCTTACAAGAAAAAAGGGTAGGAAATTCCTAATAATATTCTAATTTACAAATTGAATAATGTAATTTTTTATTTCAAAAAAAATATTTATAATTTGTACTTAAAATATTTGTTTATTTCTTTGTGTCGACTATCTCATTTACAAATTTTCATAGTAAAAATATTTTGATGAAGCAGGCATGCCCTATGTGGCGCTCATATACACCATTTAGAATCCAAAAATTAGGATTACGACAACTAAATATTATCGCAACTTTGGACTTTTATCATCACCTTTTTAATACATGTATTTTATTTATATTGCATAAATTAATTTTTAATAGATATTTATTTTAACCATATAAAACATGAAAATTTTGATAAATATGTTTCTTAATCAAACATTTGACGATCAACCTTGAACGATTGAACGAGTCTACCTAGCTTGGAGCCAAACCGAGCTCGATTCTCGTGTTTCGAACTAGAGCTCGAGCCCACAAACTCGATCTCGGCCCAGCTCATTAACACCCCTAAGTTACACGACAGTACAAGAGGTATACGATATAATACAAAAGAAGTGGTATGTGTGTGGCAAAGAGATGGAAGGGAGGGGTACATACTTAGGTGACGAACCGTGGCATGAACGGTGTAACCATGATGAAGTAAGGTTTTAACAAGCCATGAACCAATATAACCAGATGCACCTGTTACACATACCACCACCTTCTCTTTATCTTTCTCTTTTCCCGCTGCAGTACTCATACTCATCTTCTTCTTCTTCTTCTTCTTCTTCTTTGCTGCCTCCTCTCGATCGATCTCTATTAGAAATACATAATTATGATCCCTCGAATCTCAAATTAATTAAATTATATTAGGGAACTCCATTATCTTTTTCAAATAATATAACAAGTCTGGCTGCGCTGCTTTTCTTGACTTTCAAATTCAGCTGACTCGATCATGCATCACTTTCAAATTACTCCACTTATTACTGGATCAGGCCCCGTGCAATACACGGTTACTATTATAATAATTTATTATTTTAATAGTAATCAAATTAAAGACTTGCGATATTAAGAAAAGTGAAAATAAAAATGATATAGTCGTATACTTGTAGAACGATATAACAAAGTTAACCAAATCCGAATGATTTACCCGAGACATTTTCGAAAATACCTGAGCATAATTGAGTTAGTCAAATGCAACATAGTTTGAATTGAGTACAATTACTTCTAATATTAGTAATTGACCATGTATTATTAGGCCTTGTTTTGTTCACCTTATTTCCATTTATTTCAGGAAAAATAAGTTCAGATAAGTTCAGATAAGTTCAGTTAAGTTCAGATAAGATAAGTTCAGGAAAATAAGGGTTGACCAAGTACAATTTATAACTAAAATAAGTTTTGATAAGTTCTAATAAGTTCAAATAAGTTCAGATAAGTTCAGTTAAGTTCAGATAAGTTCAGATAAGATAAGTTCAGGAAAAATAAGTGGAAATCAGGTGAATAGAACGCAGCCTTATTTTAATTAACATTCGTACTTACCATGTACGTGGTATTATATTAACATCAGAAATGGACTAACGTTAAAAGTTAATTCATCGATATTATTTAAATTTATTATCAGATTAAAAATTATAATAATACATAAATAAAATCATATTATAAAGGAAAACATAATATTGATTCGGCTTTCCTCCAAATATTATGTAATAACATTTATGGTAATTGAATTATATTTTTATTTCATTTTTATCTTAGTTTTAGGGCTGCAAATGAGCCAAATCGAGCCGAGTTTTACCTTGTTCGAGCCAAGCTTGATAAGGATTTTAAATGTTCGAGCTTGACTCGAGCTTTACCGAGCTATGCAATTTGTTGTTCGAGCTTTGTTCGTTAAGCTTCTTACTTTCTCGAGCTCGGCTCGAGCTCGCTCGTTTAGCTCGAGCTCGAGCTCAAGTTTGAGCTCGAGCTTAATAAACGAGCTTTGAAAAAATTAACTTGCAATTTTTATTTTTATAGAGCATGCAAACAATTACCAAATTAAAGGAATATTTATAATTAGCTACTCGTTATAAGGGTCAAGACTCAAAACAATACACTAAGAGTTCAAACTGAAGTAAAATAAACAACCAAGCAACCAATTGTCTTGCCCTTAAAACAAATCTCTGGTTTTGCTTGAGGGAGGGTAATGAATTTGAAGGTGCATTTATACTACGCATTGAAATTTGAAGGGAAGCAATAATAATGGAATGAAATTGGAAACAAGGAGAGGCAAGAAATTCTTCATCTGAAAGTTGGGAATTGATCGATCAATCAAATCCTCAAATTGGGGTAAATTATATAATCATGGAGAAAATTGACAAAATATATGATTTTGAATGAAATATTGTACGGGATTAGGGGATATTATACTATATGATTTGTTCACTTTCTTCAAATAATATATTTGTTGATATTTAAGGGTAATAATTATTAAGAAAACTTATATTTTATTTCATAATAAAATCATCTTTTCGAGCTTGAACGAGTCATAAACGGGCTCATAAACGAGCTTATAAACAAGTAATTAATGAGCTATAAACGAGTGCTCGTGAACATTAACGAGTTGAACGTGATGTTGTTCGAGCTTAGCTCGTTTACTTATCGAGCCTAGGAATTTTGTTCAAGCTCGTTCATTACTTAATAAACGAGCTTTGACCGAGTTTTGACCGAGCTTGTTCGCGAGTTGTTCGCGAACGTATCGGCTCATTTGCAGCCCTACTTAGTTTACTAAAAGAATGTTTTGACGGAAAAAAATTGCACAACGAAGTGACACGTGACATTCACAGCGTCTGTTTTAATATAATGTAATAGATAGTCGGATATCCTAAAATACAAACCATACCCGAATTTTGAACCATTTCAGATCCTAAATTTTGGATTGGACGGTCGGATTATGCTACGGAGTATTATTTTTTGACATTGTGAGTGGACTGTTTGTGGTGTTGGGCTTATCAGTGGGCTAAGTCCTGTAATTGTAATGGTCACATCACTCTAACAAACCCATTTTTACATTCTTAGCATAATCACTGAAAACTTCCCCTGTTTCAGAATTCAACTGGCTAACTGATTAATTCAACATCAATCTTCCATCATTCAAATTAAAAACGGACTAGTTGTTAGATTTCATGATCTAAGGTGGAAGAGAATCATGGAGAAAGGGTAGGGAAGCCATTGAAGAAGGCTTGACTACGTGAGGAAGATAGAGAGCTAAATAAAATGTGTTGTTTTTATTATTTCTCAACTAACTAATGAATACAAAATAGAGTGTTGTATATATACAAGCTACTAACAAATATAACAAACTTTCCTTGTACTAAGGAAAGTATAGAGACTTGCATCTTCATATATAAGAGGGCAATCTCCAACATCCCCCCTCAAACTGGAAATGGTTGGAAAAACATTTCCAGTTTGAACTAAAATGTTGAACTGAAGTAAAGAAGTGGAACCATTGCAAGCTGAAAACGATAACAAGCTGCCGAACCACAACAGATCGTAGTGACCAGAGAGATAAGCTACCCTAATTGGAGTATGATCCTGCTCTTCTGTGGTGTAGTGCTATAGTAACATAGCTAGCATACAAGGTAGCATTACAGTGAGTTAGGGCTCCAATGCCATTGCCAAGCAGAATGTAGATATCAAATCTGATCAAGGAATATGCACTCCATATGACTCCATTGCCAAGCAGAATGTAGATAACAATGATTGGTGAATTGTAGAACACTAGGAGTGTAACGCAAGCTAAGGCAGAAACACCAACTCCCCTCCTTCTAGCACCAAAAAGTTCACCAGGTTAACCAACAACTTGCTGAAATGTCCCATCAAGACTGCCAGAATATGGAACCAACTACTCTAATGAAATGAGCCAAGAAATTGAGGTGAAAAGGATTCTGGAAAGTATGTGTATTAGGAATTTGTGTTTAGAATGGTGTAGGGAAAAGATATGATCACACGAAGGACCATAGGTTTGGTTATCAAGTGAGAGAATATTAGTAAAGGTTCAGAGAAAAACAAAGGGTTCAGAGAAATAGTTCAGAACAATATAGTTGAATTGAGAAACAGTCAAATCAACTTCAGAGAAACAATTCAGGTTCAGAGAAACAATTCAGAGAAACAATTCAGGTTCAGAGAAACAATCAGAAAGAGAATCAATCTAACTGATCTAGGCTTAGAACAAAAAAATAGGGGTTTAGAGAAACAATTCAGAACAAAAAAGACCTCAACCTCTGTTGGGCCACAGAACAAACCTCAACCTCTGTTGGGCCACAGAACAAAAAAAAAAATTGAATCATGCCAACATTCAAAAGAAAACTTCAAACCAATACTGAATACTGGCAACAAATCATGCCAAATAATTCTGACAGCAATTCCTCTTGCTGCTCACACAAACCCAACAACTTACTGCATATGGGATGACTACCCCTATTTGTTGTAGCTGCACAGTTCACTGCAGTCTGCAGACTTGAGAGATACGCCAATAAAATCATCACACCCCATTCTTGTTTATGAAGTGGAAATGACTTCAAGTGGAATGATGGGAGCCCAACACCAAGTAACAGGTGCTAAGGCTAACTAATGACAGCAAAATCCAGGAAATGTAGGTGTAGAAAGCAAATGCAGGTGCCATTATATATGAGAAGGGATCAAGATACCACTTAAGTGGTGGAAATATCATCAGCATTGTTGTAGTGGATATGGCAGCAAGGTTCACATACCCTGCCCCATGTTGTGAGATAAAGAGCCAGAGGAAACCCCATGAATTAATCACACCAAATAGGACAAAGCAATTCACTATGTGCGGACAGATAAGCCCACATCCCACATAAATTGGACTAAAATCAAAGTAAAAAATATTCTTGAATAGTGTTAAGCCGAGAGTGGGAAAGTTATCAAACCCACATGAATCACCAATACCACAAGAAACCAATCTAATTGATTGAATTAGGGCGAAGCAATACATCCCAAAAATGTCCTCAACCACAGGAGTTAGAGCAAGAAACAATAGCTCTCGGTGCTTGCCATTAACGCACCTCGAACAAATATTAAGAACCCTTTGAAGACACCTCTGCAATCTCTCCATCCTATCTCCTCATATCATCAGAAGAACTGACTTTCCTTCTCAGCCACAATTCGTCGAACACCATCAGTTCAACTTTCTTAACAAGAAACATCCCAAAGTTCCTCACAAAATCAGTGTAATCCCCAGAATTCGAATGCGCCTCATCTCTAAAAACACACATATTCTTTGAAGAAATGGTTTTGGGTTTTTCCCAGAGAAGAAATAGTTTGTAAATTTGAAACAGAGGAAGCCAAGAAATCATGGAAACGAACTCAAGAATCACAATTCACCAACATTTATCAACCCATTTAGCAGACCCATAAATCGAAACTCATAACCAGAGAAATTTGGGTAAACCTCAACTGAAGCATACATTACCCACACTAACAAATCATATGAAATTGAACTTGCGAATTTTGCAGAATGAGACAGAGGAACATTATCATTACCAAATCTTTGCCGTTTTCTTGACAAGAACAATGCCGGTATAACCAACGCCGACTGACACAAGAAGTTGAGAAACTGACGAGCTTCGAGATCGACGAAGAAACCTGATTCGTTCGTCGTCAACAACAGAAAGGAAAAGGAGATCCTTCGATCAAAACCCGATCAATACTTCGATCAAACACCGAAAAAAAAATGCAGAACAATCTTCAAGAAACCCAATTAATTTGAGCTTCGAATTGAAGGGCAGCAAGATGAGCTATACCACCACAGAAAACGCCGACAAGGAAGATCACGAGGAAGTAGGAAACAAAACTTGCGGTTAATTCCAGTAGTACCCAGATTTTGGAACATCAAGAATCTATCACGTATATTCATATTCTTGCAAACATGAAATTGCAAAGGAAATTAGCAAAGCAATTGAGAAACCCAGAAAAATTGAATTGGGGCAAATCGCTCTATTTTGCGAGTCAAAGATATGAACCCTAGAAATAGGGGAAAATCAAGAATTTTGTGCGGAACTAAAAAAGCTAGGGATCGATTCCCGCTCTGATACCATGTTAGATTTCATGATCTAAGGTGGAAGAGAATCATGGAGAAAGGGTAGGGAAGCCATTGAAGAAGGCTTGACTACGTGAGGAAGATAGAGAGCTAAATAAAATGTGTTGTTTTTATTATTTCTCAACTAACTAATGAATACAAAATAGAGTGTTGTATATATACAAGCTACTAACAAATATAACAAACTTTCCTTGTACTAAGGAAAGTATAGAGACTTGCATCTTCATATATAAGAGGGCAATCTCCAACACTAGTAAAATTCCACAATCGAAACCCAATTCGATCATCAATTTTTTTCAGCAATAACCAAATAAAATTGACAAATCAAACAGTCAATTCATGAGTCTAATATCTACAAATTACAATCAATACTTTACCAGCCATAAAAAAAATTGGGTCTCCTGAAAATAAAATCCACAACAAAACATTACAATTCAAACCCCCATAAAAAAAAAGGAGGGGGGGAAGTTGGTATGAAACAAGACTAAATTCAGCAGGAAAGATCTGATTGGTGTTCTTATAGTTTACATATGGAGAGAATCAAGAAGTGAAGAAATGAAGAAATTCTTCAAAAATCATACGCTTAACAAGTTTCTTTTTGGTTGGAATCACACTTTTGATTTTGGGTTTGAAGTAGTTGCAAGTTGAGGTTGATTCATTTTCCTCCGTTTGTTTCTCTTTCATCATTTTCTCTGTCCTCTGTTCCATCTCTTTCTAGGTCTCTGTTTTTTTTTGACAAAGATTTATTTGGAAAGGTGAGATTTTTGGAATTTTGGAAGGGTTACTAATTGAGTAATTGAGGAAGGTTATGAAGTTTGAGGTTGTGACTTGAATTCTAGTTTGAGACTTGGAGTGGTGTCAGGTTAGTATATATAGCCATATAGGAGGGAAGTGGTGTGGGGCCAACAACAAGGGAAAAAAATGAGGGAGGAAAAGAAAATTCAATAGCTTGGAGTGGAGGCCAAGTAAATAATTTGACATGTGTTAGATGAAGGGTGCTTATTTTCAAGGGTTTAAGTTTAACTGGTCAAATTGGTGATTAGATGGACTAATTTTCAGGTGGGATATACAATAGTTTTGCAATGGGTCCAACCTACTTGTGTGCGTATGTATAATTTTAGTGTATTAGTGTTTGTGTGTATGAGTGAGACAATCTTATATTTCATCCGATTCTTTTTAGTTGCAACACTTTGTTTTTCACGCTTGCAAATGCATATCTTTAATAATTAATATATCTAATTACCGATAAGTAAAAATTATAATAAAAAAAATTGACTTACTCAAAATATACATTAAAACGAATCTAACAAAATCTCAAATTCTCACATAAATATGTTTTTTCCTAAAGTATAGATCATAAAAAATAAATAAAATAGATTATATGAATAGTTCAAAAAACAAAGTGTTGCAACTATTTTGAAGCGGATGAAGTATCTCATTGGTCTGTTGGTCATACTATATAATGTCAATCCATTTCCAGTTTGAATTTACCGCACATTTTCAAAGTTATAAATTACAACAAAATAATATTTTTAATCTTATAGTCCGTAAATACTAAATAATCATAATCACCTTATCTTATCGTATCATCTATCAATAACTCAACAAGTGACACACCTAAACTACTCTGAGTAGCAAATGTTGATTGCACTATCTCTAATCTTTTACCTTTATATCCAAATGTGGCATTATCTATTGAATACACAATCCTTTTAAAATGTTCCAACACAACTTTCTACTTTTCTTGCTTGATAATTTACCTCAAAACTGAATTACCGTAATTGACCTTGACAGTTTGACTTAACGATACACTACAAAACTTATAAGCATTAATTTAAACGTAGTAGTTGTTTATTAATAGAACAATTGAAGCCAAGAGTTTGACTTCAAAGTAATAAAAGCTTGAGACCATCTAGTTGGGTCAGTTGACCTCCGTATTGGGTCTTATTAATTTAAATACATATCAAATTTTGGTTAAGATCTCTTCAAATTTGGTCGGGTCGATACTCGATATGGATGGATATCGGGCGGGTTTGGGGCGGCATAGACCCAAATCCATTTTTTTATGTGGACCCAGATTCACCCTAAATACATTGGGTCTGAGAAATTCAGATCCATTATTAATCTGACTAGTCTTAATCCAAAATAGGTCCTATATGGTTTTTGAGATTTCATTTATTTCAACCTTTTTTTGTCCATAAATTGTTCTTTTTTTTTTAACGCATAAACGAAGAGATTATATTAATAAGTAGGTCTTACAATAATGTCGGGCTGACCCAAAAACTTGCGACTTGACTTATGCGCATATCAAACATGCCTACCAAAAATTCCCAAAAACTGTACAACAAAACAACTGAGGTCAATAATTTGATCATTCGAAGTCAGAAATCTGCCTACAAACGAGTTAAATTAATATATTTTTATTTTAATAATTGAATGACTTTATGGGCCTGATTTGGATGGTGACTAGGCAAAGAATATTGACCCTTAAAAATTGTGCCGGATCCAAACATGTTTGGGTCGGGTCCAAGACCCATGCCCATCCCGTCGTTTAAGACTTTAAGGTCGAGTCATTAGCAGGTCAAAATGCTGGAAGTGCCAACAAATGGTCAAAATGATCAACAGTTTCCTTAAAATCTTAATCTTATACATTTAAACTTCATACATCAATCAAATTAGAGCTGAAATTTAATGTACTGAATAGCTTTTGCGGCCAATTTGAAGAACAAGCAATTTCACAATTCAACTGGGCAGTTGAACATCATCTTCAAATCTTCGAATTGAACAGTAAATCCAGAAGTCCAGAGCCCAATTGGATCATAATCAAGTACCAAAAAAAAATTACAAATCAATGAATCAAACTACTCTTTACTCGCACCACTTTCTTTATAAGGCTGTCCTCGATTTCTTGCACAATACACCATTTACAGACATGGAGTATTACTTAATGAGCTGAAGTTTACAATCAGTCTTTCACCAACCCAGAAAACTCGAGGATCCTCAAAAATAATCTACAACAAAATTATACAGTTCGAACCCAATTTTGAAAATTAAAGAAAGGGTGCGAAATGGGGTTAAAAATGAGTTAAGATTGATGCAAAAAATCTGCATCAAAGACCTGATTCTTCTTCCTTTGGTTCAAGGAAGAAGAACAGGTGAAGAAACGAAGCAATTTATCGAACATCATACGCTTAACAAGTTTCTTTTTAGCAGGAAATACACTTTCAATTTTGGGTTTGGAGTAATAGGTTGAGGTTGAGGTTGAGGTTGATTGATTATCCATCATTTGTTGCTGATTCGCCATTTTCCTTATCCTCTGGTTTTGCTTTTGATTGACAAAGATAGACGCAAAAAGTTGTGTAATTGAGGAAAGTTGTGTGACTTTTGAAAGAATGAGTTGAATTCTTGGGTTTGAGTGATGATATATTTGATATTTAAGGTTGTGATTTTGGGGGGTATATATAGGGGAAATATTGGAGAAAAAATGAAGGAAAAAAAAAATTGAATTTGAGAAAATTTAAAGAGCTTGGAGGACAAGGAATTGATTGAATAGAGGGGACAGATGGAGGCAACTTATTTGTAAGATTTCTCTATTTCTTTTTGTTCTAATGTAAGGAGAATAACTGTCTTATATACACATATTACATATACATATGTTGTGAAATTTGATTAAGAAATTTTTATTATACTATCATGTTTTTAAAATAATGGCATAAACATTATCGAAGATAAGTTCCAGTAGTAATTAAATAAACACCAACGTACTCCTTGATTATACGTTACTTATTTACAAAAGCAACTTTTACTACGTAATCCCTTTTTAAATTTAATTAGTTAACTAAAGATGATAGAAAATTCACAATTTTTAACGTCATCTTAGAAGTTCCAAGACTAATTAATAGTCCGTAGAAATTTAGAATGCATGTCATAATACGAGTACTCCGTATATGATAAGTACGGTGTAACTATTTTTGTTGGTAAAAAGATCTAACGAAAAGTTGCTTAATAAACAAATTAAAAAGAAGGGGGAGAAGGGATAATATTATTCATTTCATGATGATTTTCAACATCCACCACACGATACAAGTTTCGGATTTAAACTTTCACTATGTTTGAACCTCTGAGACGTTACAATTCATGTGTATTGCTTCAACATTAAGGTAATAATAAAGTCAATATATTGTTTTTGGAATCCACTTCTAAATACACTTCATGAGTATTTACTGTTCCGGTCTACAATAATTATGAGCGGATAAAGGTTGTGGGATGAGAACAGCTGACCGTGGAGTACTGAATTCCTATTGAGAGTGCCGGTTGATATCTGCACAACAGAATGGATTAACTAGCCTCGGGGGTGGTTCGAGGATCCCCCTCCGATGCCTAAGTAAGATTACAGAGGGATTAATAAGTGATTAAGAGATAATCAAAGAGTAAGAAAGAAGTGTGTTTAAGTGTTTGTCTACCTCATAGCAATAAATGAGGTGCTTCTTATATAGACCAATCCAAAGGTACGGCCAAGTGGGTCCATTGTGGTGGGATAGCGACCTGTTTGACAGTGACCCGTGGTTGATCGCTGGTTGGCCGTCTCCGCGATATGGCCGTTAAGGGACTTCAAATACGCCGGTAGGTGTTGCTTACCATAGTCGACCAGATTATCTGCAGGCTAATGTTTACTTACGAGGAGTTCTACCGATATCGAGTTCTTCCGATAGGATACCCCGTACATTTACAAGTGTATTTTTTATGGTAACATTTACATGTGTTATACTTTGTAATTTTGTAAGATTATATGAGAAAATGAAACGGTAATTTGTTAAAAAAATTCTCATAGGAATTTTGTGAAAAATGACATCATAAAAAATGTCAGTAAATTATAAAAGATCCTTAAGAAAGTACCCAATATAAAATTCCGAGAGTTTGACTTTTTTTGGTACTATTTTTCTTCCTTTACCCCGCAATTTGGATTATACACGCGGGTGCACAGTGCTCATTGTGCACCCTTTTGAACATTTATTGAAAATCTAATGAACATTGAGAATGATTTAAATGTACATGTACTAGTGAAATATTTAAACTATATGTTCTATGGATTTGAACTATATGTTCATTGGCTATATGTTCTTTGTATTTGAATTATATGTTCATTTAAAAACAGGGTGCACAGTGAGCATTATGCACCCGGGTGCATAAACCATATTTTGCCTTTACCCTCCAATCACCTCTCCTTAAATTCCCTTCTCTCTCAACTATAATAAATTTTGATCGACTCGATTTCATACGGGACAAGTCAATTTCAATCCGAGTTTATTTCAAGTCATGTAATTTTGAATTCAGGTCAAGATATCCCATTTCAATTCGAGATAATTTCATGTACAAAAAATTTATATTCGACTTAATTTTAGATTAGTGTTACTGAATAACTACAGTTAAAACTTTAAACCACCTTTTAAGAAAGGATATATTATTAATTATCCACTAAAAAAGTTGAATCAATGATGTATTGGTTAGAAAAATCAGTATTTTTGTTTTACGAGTGTCATCAATTTGTGGGCAATTGACGAGGTCAAAAGAAACAAAATGTACGATGAAGTAATAAAAGGTCAAACTAAAGCTTTACCTGGACTTCACAAGAATTTTGACTCTTTCTACGGATCGAGTAATTGAAAAAGATCGAGTACCTCCCAATTGCCAAATTTATACTGAGTCATACTCCGTACAAGACAAAGGACAAAACAATCATGTCCAAGTTGCGAATACGTGTGGATAGCGGGTAAAACACTAAAATATGATACCAATGAGATACTCTGTATTAATTTAGTGGTTAATACTGAGAGTATGTACGCAATAAGTTAATACGTGTAGATACTGGGCAAAATATGATAACAATAAGATATTGACCTAGTTGTTAATAATGAGAGTATGTGCGCAATAAGTCTCACTGTCTCAAGTTCGAATTCATCCGCCCCTGTTTATAATTTATATTGCCCTTGTGGTTCACTTGCACAACAAATCCACTCCCAAAAAAATGGCAAATATGTACTCATTCCATCAATATTGCTTGCATCATAGGTAAAATGTTTTTTTTATTAAGGTTTGAGCTAAAATTTTATAAGAAAAATAGGGTATTTTTGTCTTTTTCACTTTTATTATTGCATATAATTGAGGTAGGTTATGGGACATTTTTTAAGAGATGGTCAAATAAAATTTTGGACAAACAATTAGGGATGATGGATTAGAATTAGAAACAAATTAAGCATCCTAACTTCCCAAGGGCATATCGGATATATAAAGGATGGTATATTACGGAGTAATATGTACTACGTACAAAATGAATGTAGGATAGACAGATTTAGGCTGCTTTTGTTTTTTTGTTTTTTTTTTTTTGTTGAGGAAAAGGCCGTAACCTCTAATTATCATTATGAATTAAGCAAAAGTCGGAAGCTATTACATCCTCTAATATACTTGGACATCCTTCGACCCACACTCGAGTAGAGAACTCAAGTGGGCTTAAGTGGGCCATAATGTGTGCTGCTACATTGGCCTCTCTAAAAACATGAGAAAACATAACATAATTAAAATTGCCAACGATTGATGCTATCTCGCGAGCAATCATTCCAAGGTACGTGCCATGACCTCGCACCCCGTTGAGCAGGTTTACTACTTGGAGATTGTCACACTCGACCTCCACATTCTCTTCGTTCCCTTGTAGCGCTAACTTGAGGCCAATTTAGGCTGCTTTTGTTTAGGGAAAACGTAAGTACTTGGAATTGATAAGGAACAAAAAAAACACCATTTTATTGTTAACTACTCCGTAGTTTTTAGCCTGTGTAATTTACGGGTTATATATTTTACTAAATCTACATAATTGTGTATGTTATATAAAATTTAAAAGGGCAGCGAACTAATAAATTATCCCACCATTGATAAATTAAGAATTTGATATATTATTTATATGAAATAATTTAGGGATTTTCTTAGTAGTACCCTTTACAAATTGACTTTTCCATTTGTCCTAATCACGGTGGTACCATAAAGAAGTCAATAAAATTAGAGTAGATTGTAATTATAGGCTAAGGGCCATTATTTTAGATGTGTTTTTTTGGCGCGAATGAGCCACAAGGGCAATATAAATTACAAATGGGGGCGGGGGGATTCGAACCTGAAACCTATTGTACACAGGCCCTCGGTCTTAACCACTAGGCCAAGACATCATTGGTATTATTTTAGATGTGTAAATATGGTATTTTGGTGTAATTTGGTATAAGTGATTAGGTGTCCGTGTTCTAAGCTGTAATATGTACTACGTACAAAATGAATGTAGGATAGACAGATTTAGGCGGCTTTTGTTTAGGGCAAACGTAAGTACTGTATTTAATTATCATGGCGGTAGGTGTACTTGTAATAGGGGTTTGGAATTGATAAGGAACAAAAAAAACACCATTTTATTGTTAACTACTCTGTAGTTTTTAGCCCGTGTAATTCACATGTTATATATTTTATTACATATGTATAATTGTGTATGTTATATAAAATTAAAAAGGCAGTGAACTAATAAATTATTCCACTATTGATAAATTAAGAATTTAATATATTATTTATATGAAATAAATTAAAAGTATATGGAGAACTATGTAAGATTTTTATTTTATTTTAAATAAAATAAAATTAGAGTAGATTGTAATTACAGGTTAAGAGCCATTATTTTAGATGTGTAAATATGGTATTTTGGTGTAATTTGGTATAAAGTGAGTAGGTCTACGTGCTATAAGCTGTGATTAGCGATAGATTAGTGAAGCGATGATTTTTGAAGCATACAAATTGGGACAAAATTGGTTAAAATAGAAGTGGGACAAAAAAAACACTTAATGGGTAAGGAAGACACGTGAACATGCTGACCGAATCTGAATGACGTGTAATATACACGTCATCGCTTCTTGATTCCATAATGCTTTTGGCAAAAATCCTACTCATTAGCTTTGTTGTGTGCATGCTCATCATCATTAGCCCAAACTATAGCGGGTTTTGGGCAGAGTATTAGGCCTTTTCGGCCTCAGTTCGACCCGTATTAATTTAATTTGTTTTGTGTATGAGTTTTGGACAATTTTAATATTGGAATTTTAGTTATAAAATTAATCCGACTTAAAAATGACTAAAAATAGTGGATTTATGAAGAAAATTTTGGCCAAAATTTGGGATGGTGCTGCCTAATGGGTAGAGTTTTTTTAGACGTGGACCATCATGAATCCGATCTAACCTGCCTTTTGTTCAAGTCTACCTGAATCGAGTAGAGTTAACTTTAATTTTACTTTTTTCCTTCTATGAAGTATATCCACTTTGCTTGATAAACAATTGAATGAATTACCTATAAACTTGTAGCATGTCTACAAGTATAAAAGAGGTATTGGTCTAATAATTAACTTTTTTTAAAGGTGTCTAATAATTAATATAGCATGCGCGTAATAAGTTACAAATTTGTTTTTTTTTTTTTTTTCTATTTGTATTTGCATCGCTCTTATAACTTCTTCCCGCGTAAGGAGAATATTATTGACAATTAGTATGTTATTTTTCCCTCTTAATTGATAGGCCACTTAATTAATACTCCATATTATAAATTAATCAAATAAACAATTGGTCAACGTTCTCTTTTCCTATCACTTCTTACAACTAACTCAATCTGACTTTAAAATTCGAAATCAACTGTGGTGTCGTAAATAGGTTTTAAGAATTTAAAATTTTATAAGTTCGTAAATTTTATGGATTATTAATCTAAATTTATGCTTGATAGTGACTAAATTTTCTTTTTGAAGGGACAAAAGGGAAATATGGATTGACTTTATGGATCGTAGGCAACTTGGCGTGATGTCGTAGACAACGTAATGATGTGTGGTTTATCAATCATCATATTTGAGATTTAATAATTTCACTAATATTACACAATGCACCACGTTTGTATATTTTTTTTTTTTTTTCTACTACGAGGAGTTTTCACCGCTTTCAGCGAGTGGACTAATCTTCCGCGGGAGTTTGTATGGGTATCTCGATGGGCAGCATCCTTCCCAGTTGAGATTTTTTCCATTCCCAAAGCTCGAACCCGAGACCTTGGTTAAGGAGCAAGAGTACTCATGCCAACCTCAATTGGTACGTTTGTATACTTTTAGTTTTGAGTATGATAAATAATTAAACGGAGTAGAAGAGTACGGAGTAGTTGATATTAATCCCTTTAAGATTTATACGTGGAATAATTAAAATATAATTTAATATTTTGGAGTGTCAAACTATTGATATCTTGTAAGTAGTAATAAAAATGTTTATTGGCGGATGTAAAATGGAGAAAATGTACTCCCCCGTTTTTAAATGTTTGTCCTGTTTTGACTTTTCAACTCGTTTCAACTCAAGATTTAAACGTAAATATATCCAAATACATATGTTAGAAAAATATAAAAATTTGATATTGTTAAACTACACATTTAAACAAACAAAATAAAATCTCACGGTAATATGTTTTGAAGTACGTATTGGAAAGAAATTAAAGATTCTCTTCAATTGTTAATAGTGTCAAGATTGATAGAGATAGAAATCTCTTACGATATTTGTATTAGACTTCTAGTCATATTAGTGTTCACAAGACCTGCAACAAGACGTGAGACTAATTTTTGTTCCGCCACCTGTTGATCAACATTAGCCAATTGATCTGCCAAGACTTTCAGGTGAATACAATAATCATTAACGTCAGAAAAATTATTCAAATGCAATGTAGTAAATTGATTTTCAAGATACACAACCCGAGTGTTTTTATTATCTTGAAAAATTCCCTTGAGTTTATTCCATATTTGTTGGGCCGAATCACCGCGACATAATATTGTTTGCAATAAATCACTAGAAATTGTTCCATAAATCCATTGTTTCACAATCGAGTCTAAGTGCTTCCACAAAGCTTCAGATATATCTGTAGGTTTATGAGTGTTTGAATCTATGTGATCAAGAACATTAAACGCGTGAAGCATGACATTCAAATAGTTCAACCCAATTGGAATATTATACCTTTTCGCGATCAAGGATGATCGCGTTTTTGACGTTGTTGACCCCTAAAGCTGGGTGAAATCCCGAGGAGGAGGCGGGTGGAGGAACTTCATCACCCTTAGCCATTAGACGGGCAATGTCATATAGCACTTGATTTTATTTTATTTTTTATTTTACTAATGTGTTTATACGATCATATACAGTTATTAGTATATACATTTATAGGAATAATAATGGATAGAGTCACGTAATTACAAAAAAGTTCAACGCAGTCTTATTAGGCAACTTATACGGTGTAATAATATTGGAACGAAAAGTATTTTTTACTTTATGTTTTAGGTTAATGATCAAAACTTTGACATGTCTTCATAATAATTCTTGTTTCCTTCGATTTTATTTTCTATGTTACTGGTTTAAGTTAAGCTATCAACATGAAAAATTATTATAGATAATAGAGATATTTATTTTAATAGATTTTACCGGCAATGCGTATTCCTAATCTCACAGGTCGTTGAGTGATGAACATGAACTCCGTTTAGTAATGAACATGAACTCGAACAGGGGAAAACAGAGTGTAGGAAATAACCCAACGAAAAACAGAATTCAATTACACAGAAATTGAATACAGTATTACAAATTCAACCAAGTACAATTTCTTAAAAACAAAGAAATTTCATACTCAAGTCAACCCCCCCAAAATAAAAAAAACAATTTGGGGTCAAATTATCCAATATCATAATTAAGAATTAAAAAAATAAAAAAAAACTAAAAAACTTGGTACAAATAATTTAGATCATGTATAAAAATGGGGGTTTACTATTTCTCCGGAAAAACCCGATTCTTGTTGTTGTTGTTGTTGTTGCGGCCGCCGCGGTCAGTGGTGTTGTTGTTGATGAAGGAAATAGAGTTGAAGGAGGAAGATGGAGAGAGAAAGAGAGAAAGGAATTCATCGAAAATGATACGTTTAACAAGCTTCCTCTTAGCCGGAATAACACTAACCTTAGTGTTGTTGTTTTTCATTTTAAATGTCTTATTTTCACTACCCTTCTCCATTTTCTTTTTTTTTTAGTATAAAAAGGAAAATGGTCAATGAAAAGTGGGAGGGAATGACCAAAAGAGAGAAAGAGAATAAGATTGAGAGAGAGAAGTGCGAAAATAAAATGGATGAAACAGAGCATATTTATGGGGGGACTAGGGAAGGAGGGCCCATTACTTTTGAGCTGATTGAACTTACATAAATTAAATTGGATTGAAGTTATCTAAATTGAACTGACTGAACTGGAATTAACTGAACTGAACTGAACTGATCTAAATTGAATTAAATTGAATTGAAATTAATTGAATTGTACTGAACTAAACTTAATTTAACTGAACTGAAAAAATAAGCCCTGCAATTGAAATTAAACAAAAAAGAATAGGGTCGAAGTCTAAGCTAAAGTGATTTGTGTTCTACATAGACACAAATGACTCATATTGATACTGGTTAATTTGGTATATGTAAGTGTGTTATTGTTGCACTAATATGTTACTTTTTAATATCAATAACTCAATAAGAGTCACTTATATTGTTGATACGTACATAATCTGTGTTGATATTAGATTTATTTATTTATTAATGACTTATATCCAATTTAATTATAATAAGCCATTTGATATTTAGAAAACCCCGTTCATATAAAATGAGATTGGCCAAGATTACCCTACTCGAATTGGGATAAATGATGTGGACGATCTAGTATTGTGGTGTAATCACTTTAACGGTTAATATAATACTCCCTCCGTCCCAGATTAGTTGTTACATTTACCTTTGCACAAAGTTCTAGGTGATAAGTAGTTGTTTGGTTATCAATTGTTATTTTATTGAAAAAGTAGATGTGATAGGAGTTAGTGGGTATTTTTTTTAATTGAATGAGAGAGGGAGTGGAGACAAAAAACAAATTAGTAGAAAGAGAGAGACAATATAATAATTGTAATGTCATTCCTAATTTAGAAATGTAACAACTAATCTGAAACGGATAAAAAGAAAAGTGTAACAACTAATCTGAGAGTGGGGGAGTAGTACGGAGTAATACTAAATTAAGTAAAGGGAAAGGATGGACCCTCATGGACAATAAAGTCAATTCAAATTGTGAGATTAATTGGGTTGGGCGGCGACTCGTCGACTGCGTGTCTGCGTAGTTCCTCAAATCAAACGATAATCAAATTAATTAGTTATTGGGTTATCGCATAAGCTACTCCGTATAATCATAAGTAAGGTGTTGTGTGGCTATCTAGAAAGCCTAGAACTCTAGAAGGTGATAGCTCTAAAAGTTTTGAAAACGATCCACCGGCAAATTAAGGGGAATATAATCTACATAGACATTGGAAGAATTATTATTATTCTTTTTTCTTTTTGAATAAATATTGACATTTATCAACCAAAATGAGAGCAAATGCTTTCTAGAAGGGTAGCCGTAGTACTAGTTTTTTTTGTGTTTTTTTTAGAAGGGTAGTACTCCGTACTAAAGATGGATGTGGGCCGGGCCGGGTTTCGTGCCGAGCCCACGGGCCGTGGGCCTAATCGTGTCGAGCCCAGGCCAGGTCCACGTTGTTTCGTGCCGTGTCGTGCCGGACCGAAAAGTTAAAAATAAGGCTCAGGTCCGGCCCAAGCCCACGTGCTTTCGTGCCGTGTCGGGCCGGGCCCACGTGCGTAAGGCTAATTTGACTAAATTTAACGTGCTTTGTCGTGCCGGGTCGAGTCGTGCCGTGCCTTGTCATGCTTTTTCCAAAAAATTAAGGCCCAGGCCCGACCCACGGCCCACGACTTCGTGCCCGTGTCGGGCCGTGCTTTTTGCGTGCTCGTGTCGGGACGTGCTTTTTTCATGCCGGGTCGGGTCGGGCTTCGGGCCGGGCTGGCCCACAACCATCTTTACTCCGTACTAGTTAGTAGTTACAAAAGGTGTTTATTGGACCATAACTTTATTTTCAGATAAAATATATTTGATCCCACTATTTTTATCTCTTCCCAATTCCACTTACCCAACTCTTTATAAAACATGATGGGTGCAAATAATTAGGGACAAAAGAGTATTGAATTTGGGTAACAATACTCATGACACCCCACTCACAATTTTGATACTTTTTCATTTTTTTTTTCTCCAAATATGGTAAAATGTGACAATCGGTGCTATGTTATACACCCGTTTTTTTGTTCTGTTGCATCGTACATAATTGATGGAAAAATCTATACACAATGTTTGTATAAAGTGACGATATATATATATATATATATATATATATATATATATATATATATATATATATATTTGTTAAATTATCGTTCATATCCATCTTTTTCACTTCTCCTCCTTAGTTAGATATTCATCTTATTTCAAGATTACTTTTATTTATTTCACATTCTAAATTTGATTTCATTATACTCCAAATGCTTCACATTTCATTATTTCAATATTTGTGTATCCTACTTTCTATTACATAAACGATGTAACCAAATTTTCAAATTAAGATGCTCGCGCATCGCACAGGATAAAAACTAGTTGAAGTTCAAGATCTCATCTGGCAGCATGTCTATGGAAACTCATCCATCTCAACACACTATTTCATTGGAAAGTTATTATTATAGCCTAAAATAGTTTTTTTTACCACTAGGTAACGTTTTTCGAGTGATTTTCGGCTTAAATGCTTAAAGATGTCAACATTAATACACCAATTTTCAATAAATTATCAATCTACAATCCAAGCCAACAAATAAATTTGGTCTATTTTCTTTTAACGAGTCAAAACTACATCGCCAGTTTAATTAGAGTTTTGGACAACTAAATCACCATTTAGGTTGGCGATGTAAAAGCCTAAATTGCCAATTCAAATGGCGATGAACTACTTTTTTTTTTTTTTTTTTTTTTTTTTTACTTATACTAGTTTGTAACTACAAATTCCGAATTCTCCCAGCAAGATCGCCAATTGAAAATGGCATTATACGACTTGTACCATAACAAAGTTGCCAATTGAAATAGCAAGTACTTATGTGGTACACTCGCTATTTCTATTGGCCATTTTGCGACTGTACATCGCCAATTGAAATGGCGCTGTACGACTTGTACATAACAAAGTCGCCAATTGAAATTGCGAGTAATTACCCGGTAAACTCGTCATTTTATTGGCCATTTTGCGATGGTACATCGCCATTTCAATTGGCAATTTGGTGTTGAACCAGAAAATAAAAAATTGACTTTCAAACCAATGTTGATTGAGAATTGATTGAATAATGAGTGTATTTTTACAACTTTGACATTTTAAAGCATATTTAAGTTGGAAATCGCTCAACTTTTTCCATAAAAAAAGTTACGCTTTCTATCACTCCGCAACTATACAAATCTACATATTATCGTGACGAAAAGCATTACTTGGTGGCAAAAAACTATATTTTCCCCACTTTTTTAATGTAGTAAAATACAATAAAAATAAAGTACATAGACATTTTTAAGCATATTTAAGCCGGAAATCGCTCAACATTTTCCATTTAAAAAAAAAGTGACGTGTTTTTTATCACTCTACAACTACACAAATTGACATATTATTGTGACAGAAAATGTTACTTGGTGGCCGAGAAAAAAAGTTATTTTTGTTTAAAGTGGTGAAATACAATAATAATAATAATAATAATAATAATAATAATAATAATAATAATAATAATAAAAGAGTAAGTAAGTAGGTAAAAAACAAATCTATACTAATATATTAAAAGGCGTTTTTGAGAATGTATACGTGTCACGTATATCTCTCCTTATTACGCCATGTCAGCATTAATCAACACAAAAAACATGTAGCAAGGATCGAACACCAGACCTCTTTGTTAAATGTTGCACTTTCTACCATCTTAACCAACTACAACTTGTGTTATATATTTTATATAAACATATATATTCTTTTTACAATAAATAACAAATTGAATAAAATTGAATGCAAATAAAAGAGAATGATTAATTCATTTATAAATGTACAATTATTATTTTCCTAGATTAAGCCTCAAAAACAAAAAAACAGCCCTGGGTAAGAGGAGAAACATTGACGGTGGTTGAGTAATTATAGAACAATATACATGCACACCAGTGCACCGTGAACTCTCTCACATTCTCTCCTTACATGTGAGGAGAAAATGTGATAAGGACCCCCAATGGGTATAAAAGTTCCATTGGGTGGAAGAAGCACTAATAATATCCAGAGAAATGAATCAACTAATGATGAAGAAAATGATCCAACTTTGTTTTGATTTTCGGATGTGGGGTTTCACCTTGGGAAGGTTGCTAATCGGTCGCTAATCTTGTGTCACCCCCATAATTCTATGACAACATCATTTATGTTGGCACATATTTACAACAAATAAATCCGAATAAAAGTCAAAACCCGGGGCAATGCCCGGGCCACGCACTAGTTGTGTTTTAAAAGGTAGTAAAATACAAATTATCCAAATTTTAAATCAGGCGTCGTTGAAATTCCTACTTCCAACCATAATTATTGTCTTCCTTAACAGAGTTCTAGCTTAATACGGAGTACTATGTATAGTCAATAGTCCATAGTCTATTCCTTAACATAGTTCCAGCTTACTACTATGTATAGACGTAAGTCTATAGTCTATGTACGAGGTTGGAGAGGGGGCATGCTGTGATGTGTGAGCAAACACATCACAGGGGTATATTCGTAAATTTACACCAACATCAAACAAATTAGGAATATGACAAAATGAATAGGACAACCGGAAAATGACAAAATTAATAAATAAAAGAGAAGAGAATGACAGAAAAATAGGAGAGAGAAAGTGACATGAAGTACCACTTCTCTTTTACAATGTACCATTCTTTAAAAAACAAGTACCATTTTCTTTTAAAATGTATCATTCTTTAAAAAACAAGTACCATTTTTTAACAAAACAACATTTGTTTTTTACAAAATGCCATTCTTATTTAAAAAATACCATTTCATTTCATTTTTTGTACCATTACATCATTTGTTCGATCCATAATCGGTCCAAAAAAAATATGATAGCAAGCAATTTTGTCTTTTCTCTATTTTGTCTCTTTGTTGGTGTTATGTTTTTGGTGATACATCACAGCATGGGATTTTTACTTCCTCCAAAAAACAGAGCTTTGTGAGTTAACCCAACAAAAATCAATTGCAAAAGAATTTCAAATGTTACAAAAAACACACCAATTCAACATACAATTTTACATAACAAACATGTAAAATCGTCCTTCTCTGGTAAAACTTGATTCTTCTGCTTGTTGTTGTTAAGAATGAAGAAATCGTGTAGGAAAGAAACGAGTTGATCGAAACAAAATTATTAATTTTATAAAAGAAAAATTGAAGGAAAAGTGTTCAAATAATTAGAGGTGTGGGGCTTTGATAGGGAAGTATGCGTGTTATTTGTTGAGGTCAATGACAAATGACAATGAAATGAGTATGGTATACTCCCTTTGTCTCGAAATACTCGATCCGTTTTGACCGGCATAGAGTTTAAGGGATTTGAATTGACTTATTTAATTTAATAGGTAGTAGTTGATAGTGGGGTATTATTTTAATGTAGTTAGTGGGAAATGTGTAAAGGGGTGGGGTTGGGGTTGGGGTTGGGGAGAGTAGGGGTTGAATTTTTAATTATTTTTTGTATGGAGTAGGGGGTAGGTGGTTTAATAGGGGTGGAGTGAGAAATAATATAATATTGTTAGAATATTTCCATTTTTAGAAACAGGTCAAGTATTAAGGGACGGCCCGATAAGAAAAACAGGTCAAGTATTCCGGGACGGAGAGAGTAGTTGTCTATTCTTTTTGCTACAAACGAGTTGCCGTATAACTGACTTAGTCAAATAGTTTTTCGGTTACCATTAGATTGAATTCAGATTTAGTGGAGCTTCACCTGCATTCAATTACTTTTTTTTTATTCGCATCCACCTGTCCATCATCGCTTAATTCATCACCCGTCCTGCATCTCCATCCAGGCATCCATCATCCCCGCGCGAATGATTTGGGTTAACTAATGATAGAAATTTAAATTCTAACATTTGGTTGAAAAAATTAATTTGCTACAAGAATTAAACATTTTAATTTGATATTGAATACTTCGAATGAGTAAGTAAGTTCTTTTTTTACTTGCAAATCACCATATGACTACATGAATTACACAATTGGTAGTTTCTTTGTACCTCCTTAATTTCTCATGGGCATTTGATTGGGGGATAATAATCAAAGGGAAATGGAATGGAATGATATCATTCCCTTTTTTGTTGTTTGTTAAGCCTACTTCATCATTCCCATTACCCATTTTCATTTTTAAGTTTACCCCAAAACCCTCTACATTCATTCCCCAGCCTCCTAGACTTTTCCATTCCCTTTCCCCCTTCACTTACCCACCCCTTATCCCCTTCCTCTAATCCTACATCTTCAACCCACAACCGACCACCACCATCTATGCAGCTGATTATTACCATCCGTTCATTCTTCTCCACCTGCTCCGGCTTCCTCCACCACCTTCGTTCGATCATGAATGAAAAGAAGGCACGACACATGTCATCTAATCATCTATAGTTTCGCTAGATATAGATGGCTATCTGAACGGACATTACTATTTATTCGTCGAAACTCTATTAACGCGACAATTAATTATGAATGATTGAGTTACTTTAATATATTTTTTTTTCCACATTTTATCGATTATTTTACATAGTACTCCGTATAATATTACTTGCGTCCTTAATATTGCCCATTGCAATTTTTAGGTGAATTTCAAAACCTTTGACCAATAATTTCATTAGCCTGTAAGAAATAATATGGTCATGTGAGATATTAATTGTTAGATTCGTTTCAATATATATCTTTTTATAACTTTTACGCGTGTAGAAGTAGAAATATTCACGTTCTTGGAGATCGTAAAAAGTCAAATGGGGGCAATATTTTAGGGATGGAGAGAGTCAGATGGATGTGGGTTGGGTTGGGCTTCGGGCCAAGCTCACGAGTCGTGGCCTGGACGCGCCCGGCCCACTATACACGGTGTCATACCGAAAATTTCAAAACAGGGTCCAACCCCACAAGTCGTCGTGCCTAAGCCTAATTTTACTAAATTTAACGTGCTTTGTCGTGTCGAGTCGTACTGTACATTTTTCGTATTTTTTCCAAAAAATGTGGCCCCGGCCTGGCCCGCGGCCCACAGCCCACGGCTTTGTGCTCGTGCTGAGCCGTGCTTGTTTCATGTTCATGTTAGGGTGGGCTTTTTCATGCCGGGCCAGCCTCTAGCCGGCCCGTCCTGCAAATTCCAGTTGGACAAAAACTTAAATTTCATAAAAATAATATCAGAAATACAATTTCATAAAAACAGGAAGTGTATTACATTAGTGCCCCCACCCTCCCCCTCCGGCGCGCGAGCAAACACATAATTAAAGAAAGAAAAATATACAGTGGTACAATATTGATCAGGGTACAAGTGCACATACAACTGAAACATTTCAGAACATTATTAAATTTATAAACAAAAAAAAAAACATGGAAATCTATGTAAAAATCGATTGTTACTATTTCTGCTGAGATTGACTGTTGTTGTTGTTGCTGCTGCTGCTTGTTATCCCACTTTTTGGACTAACGACTTAAACCGCTCTGACGTTTGATCATGTCGTGTCAACTAGGTTTGATCGTGTCGCAGGTCGAGGTCGAGTCAAGAGGACATGTCAGACGCGACGTCGGACAACGAAGGATAAGCGACATCAGATAGGCGACATAGGACCAACGACGTCGATGATTGGAACAAATAGGAATAGGGCAAGAGCCAGGCCCAAAGCCCAAGATCCACAGCGCCGTCATAAGGGAAGAAAAGGTCCAAGAGATAGGGAGAAGATCACGGAAGTGGTTGAAAGGAGGAGAAGATCATGGACAACGGATAACCCCTATCTTTTAGGGATCCTCCCAACCAACTAAGTGAGGAGACTAGCTTATAAAAGAGGAAGACGGTGACAAGCAAAGGGCGCGTGAACTCAAGCACTCATACTCTCAAGCTATTAAGCATTCATATTACTCTTGTGTTTGCTCTTTAACGTTACACTGATCTTTAGAAAAAATATACAAACAATCAGATAGGATACTTAGTGGATTGATAGCCTCATAGCTATCCGCGGTTTTTACCTTATTCTTGGGTTTTCCGCGTCAACACTTCTCTGTGTCGTGTCTCTCTTGTCTCTCTTTATTTGATTCTTGCTTAGTTAGTGTCGACCCGAGCCAAAGGTCGCCTCTAGACGAAATTTGGCATAAACACTGCTGTCGCTGCGGCGGTAGCTGTTGTTGTAGATAACAGAGAGAAAGAAAGAACGAAAATGATGCGCTTCACAAACTTCCTTTTAGCAGGGATAACACTCCTGTTTTTACGATTCAAGAAAAATGAGCTAATTTCAGTCTCCTTTTCTATCTTCTTAGCCATTTTTGGTGTGCTTTTTTTTGCAAGGAATTAGAAAATGTGATATGGGAGAAAAATAGAGGTAAATAAAGGAATAGATATTGGTGTAGGATCAATATACAGAAATTGAACCTTTATTTATTTAGTAGATCCGTACAAAAAGAGTCATAATTAATAAAGAAATTTAGCTTGTTTTTATGAGGAAAACAAATAAAGAGATTGAACTTTACAAATACTCCCTCTGTCCCTTAATACTCACATCATTTTAACTAGACACGTTTATCAATGAACAACTTTAATCACCAATATCTTTAAATACATATTATAAAAACTTATAAAAATATTAATATTTTGAAAATATATATACTTCGTATTAAGATGAAACCAACAATATATTACGTAGTATATACTAACATTGTTTTAATGTACTAGAAATAAAATAGGGTCAAAGTAAATTACGGAGTATGTGAATAATGCAAAAAGTCAAAACGGTGCGAGTATCAAGGAACAGAAAACGTAAGATATATAGTACTCCTATTCGTGAGGGTGTATACGTGGGTCCGAATAAGCAATGACTAATTTTAACTTTAATGTTTTTTAACCTCAAAATTATAAAATAAATTTATAATATTTATGCAATGAGCCAATGAGGCAACGACTATGTGAACACTCCATAATAGTCCATGCCATAGGGGAATTTGTGACTTTATTTAACGAATTTGGTTGTTGTTAACTTGCTTAATTAACCAATATGGATGTCACCTAGTGGAGATAAAATTGAAAACATAAAGTATTATTGATCTAGACGAATGATTTTATCAAGCATGTCCGTACCAAGGATTAACTTTTCAACAAAGGGAAGTAACTCAAGTAAGTAGTATCTCCGTTTATGTTTATTTTTTTACCAAATAAAAATGTTATAATTAGGAACAATAAAAAGATGGGTGATGATAAATGGTCGCAAGTTGCGATAATATTTAATTGTCGTAATCTCACGTGTCGAAATTTAATTGATACATATAGGTGTCATGTATGCTATGAGTCATCATAATATTTTTACTATCAATACAAAATTTTTACTATGAAAATATGTAAATAAGGTAATCAATATAAAGAAATAACAGCGCGTCTCCCGTGAGACCAGTCACACCATCAACTTGATGGTGTGACGAACACGAAACCAATATCGTACCTCCCCTAAGACTACAAAAAAAAAAGTAACAAATCTAAACTATAGAAGTAACATACCTAAACTAAAAAAGTACCTCCTCTAAATTTTTTTTTTTTTTTTTTAAAAAAAAAAGTAACATGTCTAAACTATATAAGTAACATACCTAAACTAAAAATGTACCTCCCCTAAAACTATTCCGTATAAAAAAAAGTAACATGTCTAAACTATAGAAGTAACATACATGAACTAAAAAAGTACCTCATCTAAAATTATAAAAAAAGTAACATGTCTAAACTATAGAAGTAATACATAAACTAAAAAGATACCTCTCCAAAAACTAATCCGTATAAAAAAAGTAACATGTCTAAACTATAGAAGTAACATACCTAAACTAAAAAGTTACCTCTCCTAAAACTACTCCGTATAAAAAAAAGTAACATGTCTAAACTATAGAAGTAACATACCTAAACTAAAAAAAATACCTCCTCTAAAATTATTAAAAAAAAAAGTAACATGTCTTAACTATAGAAGTAACATACCTAAACTAAGAAGGTATCTCCCCTAAAACTACTCCGTACAAAAAAATTAACATGTATAAACTATAGAAGTAACATACCTAAACTAAAAAAAGTACTTCCTCCAAAATTATATAAATAAAGTAACATGTCTAAACTATAGAAGTAACATACCTAAACTAAGAAGGTATCTCCCCTAAAACTACTCCGTATAAAAAAAGTAACATGTATAAACTATAGAAGTAACATACCTAAACTAAAAAAAGTACCTACTCTAAAATTATAAAAAAAAAGTAACATGTCTAAACTATAGAAGTAACATGCCTAAATTCGCAAGTGTGAACTGGTCTCACCATCAGTTGATGGTGAGGACAGTCTCATATAAGAATTTGGGAAGAAATAAACAAATTAAAACATTAAGATTTTCCTACCTTTATTTTAAACATGTATAATAGGATATACTCCGTATAAGTTAAATATTTTAGATTCCAATTTAATCATGACACATAAATATGCCATATCATCATTGTAACACGGCTTAAAGGTCGCATATTGCAACCTTTATCATTTTCGCAAAGAGAGACATCATTGAGAGTACCCCAATAGAAAATATATTTAATGTAAGTTATATACAACACTTACGAATTACGATCGTAATTGTGGTCACAAACTCACCTTAACTCCAAACGTTAGTAACTTAGTAAGAATGGTTAATAACTTAAGGTTACATACTCCATATTATTTTTTTTTGATGTTACCACTCAATTCACCCTTATGGCTAATCTGGATTCGGGTAGAGTTTTGGGTGGATAAGTTCTAGCTCCCTCCCAATTATTATGTCGGGGGATCAAATACGCGGTCCTTCATATCAAGTTCAACCCCAATCATCGATGAACAAACAGGTAATTGGTACTTTGTTAGTTTGAACTGTAATTTCTGCCGTTCCTAGATGTTACTCCCTCCGTATTTATTTAAGAGATACACTTGGCCGGACACGGATATTAAGAAAAAGAATTGAATGAAATAAAGTAATAAAACAAGTGGGGTTGAGTAGATATTTTAATAAGAAAAACAAGTGGAGACCTTGTCATTTTAGGGAGTGGGGGTGGGGGTGGGGTTTAGATATATTATTTAATTAGATAGTGGGGTTGATAAGTTACTAAAAATGGCAAATGTATCTCTTAAATAAATACGGCCGGAAAAGACAAGTGTATCCCTTAAATAAATACGGAGGGAGTATGTGAAAGTTGTTAGTACTAGACTACTAGACCATCGGGTCTAATCCTCTAGTGATATACTTATCGTGCCAAATTAATTCTAAGTGTTACTTGTATAGATCATTTTTTTTTTGCTTAAAGATGGTTGTGGAGTCGGGCCGGCCCGAAACTCAGTCCGATCCGATACGAAAAAAAGTCCGGCCCGAGCACGAAAGAAGCACGGCCAGACACGGGCATGAAGTCGTGGGCCGTGGGCCTTAATTTTTTGGAGAAAGCACGACAAGGCCCGACACGACAAAGCACACTAAATTTAGTAAAATTAGCCTTAGACACAACGGGTCGGCCTAGCACGCACGAAAGCCCGTGGGCTTGGGCCGGACCTGGGCCATATTTTGAACTTTTCGTCTCGGCCCGGCACGATGCAATGTGGGTCTGTGTGGGCCCGACCATTTAGGCCCGACCCGACCCGACCCGATCCATGACCATATTTACCCATGGTATGTATAATGTATATCATCATTAAAAAAAATGCATATGAACCCAAAGACGGGAAGAATAAAACAGAACTAAATAAAACAGAGTTCAATTACACAGGAATTTGATCAATGTTACTAATCAGTAATCACACACCCACGTACATGCCTCTGACTCTCTGAGTTACGTAACCCCCCAAAGAAAATACATAATTCAATTTCACAAAAACAAAAAATAAAAGTATTATAAACCACTCAAACACTACAATTTTCAGAAAAACAAAGTACACCAAGTTGGTTTAATGCTGATACCATTTGTTTAGATTAATAAATATGAACTTGGTACAATATATACTACAATCTCGATCACATGAATTTGGTACAATCCGGGAAAACCTTATTGTTGTTGTTGTTGTTGTTGCTGTTGCTGTTGCTGTAGCTGTAGCTGGTGTTGTTGTTGCTGTTGCTGTTGCTGCTGTTGCTGTTGCTGTTGTTGTTGACGAAGGAACCAGAGTTGGAGGAGGAAGAAGGAGAGAGAAAGAAATTCATCGAAAATAATACGCTTAACAAGCTTCCTCTTAGCCGGAATAACACTAATCCCATTGTTGTTCTTCATTTTAATTGTCTTAATCTCACTCCCCTTTTCCATTTTAGTTCTTAATTAGTTTTTGTATAGGAGGGAATTGAAAATGACCAATATAAAGAGAGAAAAAGAAATAGAAAAGTGTGATAATTAAGTGGACTAATGATAGGAGCTTAATTTATAGAGTTGCTAAATTGGAAGGATGGAAGGTGCGTGGAAAGTACTTAGGAGGGGTGATTGCAACTTGCTACCACTTTTGTTGAATTATAAAGTATCTCCTACTATTTCAATTACTTATCACATGATATCATGTAATTATCAATTCCATACGATTACCTAAATAAGTATGTTACATGGGTTAGTTGGTCGTGTTCAGGGTCTAACACTACATTATGACCTTTCTATTGATTTTTAAGATCTTCATAACTTATGTCTAGCTTGTTTTACTCAAGTAAGGATTTCGGCCTGGTTTTTTAAAATCAAATTCCCCTTATCATCACTCTTTAAATGTCTAGTCTGCTAACCCGTATCGTAAAATTTTAACCTAATATGACACTTCATCTTACCTTTTAAAAAAAACATACTTGATGATACAAAAACGCAAGTCTTCATGCACTATGCAACCAGTTGTCCTACGTACGTTGCAAGGTATAAATAATTCTTTTATTTTGCCGTATTGCTCATATGGAGTCTCCAAATAAGCAAATGAGAAAGAGAAAATAATACTTCAGATCGAGATGCACTTTATAAGATATCAGTGCCTACAAAATTGATGCACAATTCCTTTTAATCTCGAAAACATCAATCCCTCTATTCCATAAAACTTATAACAAAGTCAATCTTAACACACATGGAAATGCACTATTTTGGTCATTAATATATGTAAATAAACTAATTTTTTCTCGTGCGATTCATGGGATTCCTAATTTAAAGTTCGGTTACATTGACTATGTAATATAGGAGAGGTTACTAAAAACAAAATTTGAAGTTACAAAATATGATGCATTTGGAGTATAATAAAATTGAAATTAGAATGTGAAACAAAAAATAAATTTTAAGGGGAAAAAACATTTAATTGAGAGGAACAGTGCCATCTTGGTATGCAAAACATCATGTTTTAGAATATTAGTATATGTATTAATGTAGTACATCATGTTAGAATGCCTTGAATAAGCTGCGAGGATCATGGAGCAATGAACAAGAGCTCACTTACTTGAGAGTAAGGGATAACTCAATTGGTTAGAGTTTTCGTCCCGATTCCAGCTGGAGGTGATCATGAGATCGATTTTCATCCCCGCCCTTGTGGCTCATTCGCAAAAAAAAAAAAAAAAGAGCTCACTTACTTCAGAGTTTCGCACGTTGGAGTGAGCCTGAGCTCAAATGAGTTTGAACTTGGGATGAGCGGAGCGAGGGCTCGTTGGGCAAGAAAGCGAGATGTCGCTGGATCTTACAAGTCGGAACTCAAAGGCTTCGGTGAGCGAGATCTCACATCTGCAATCCGCAACAACAACTACAAGCGATAGGAACAATTTAATAACAAAAATCATTTAAGCTAGTCGAAATCTGACCCCGGTTGTAAGTTAAAGTGTGAGATTAACATTTGGGTTGTAATTAACAAAATTAAAAAGTTTGAGTTTGTAATCCTTAAATAAGGTTGTATTTGACAAAATTTCCACGTAATAAATTACTTTCTATGTTTTTTTTTTATTGGCAACATTGATCACTTTCACGCATGTAAGTATACATCTTTAATTTTTATAAAGAAAAATTATAAAAAGTCAATGCATATAAAACAAAACCTCCTAAAACAAAAATCTGATATGATCTGATCTGGTCTGATCTGATCTGATATGATCTGATCTGATCTGATCTGATTCTTCATAATTAAGTTTAAACAAAAATCTACATTTATTAATATTAAACGACTTACGTGTAAAATAAATGTTTACACAAATTTATAATATTGATATTATTTATTTGACTTTGCTCATGATTTAACTATTCCTTATATTAGATAGACCTAGACATGATCTAGATAGATCGGCTATGATCTATACATATAAGTTCTAATCTGGATATGATCTGTACAGATCGATTCTGATCTGGACATGATTTGTACAGATCGATTTTGATCTGGACATGATTTGTACAGATCTGTTCTATTTGGACATGATCAGTTCTGATCTGGACATGATCTGTACAGTTCAGTTCTGATCTGGACATGATCTGTACAGACTAGTTCTGATCTGGACATGATCTGTACAGACCAGTTCTGATCTGGACATGATCTGTACAGTTCAGTTCTGATCTGGACATAATATGTACAGATCAGTTCTGATCTGGACATGATCTGTACAGTTCAGTTCTGATCTGGACATAATCTGTACAGACTAGTTCTGATCTGGACATGATCTGTACAGACCAGTTCTGATCTGGACATGATCTGTACAGTTCAGTTCTGATTTGGACATAATATGTACAGAAATTTGTACAGATCGATTTTGATCTGAACATGATTTGTACAGATCTGTTCTATTTGGACATGATCAGTTCTGATCTGGACATGATCTGTACAGTTCAGTTCTGATCTGGACATGATCTGTACAGACTAGTTCTGATCTGGACATGATCTGTACAGACCAGTTCTGATCTGGACATGATCTGTACAGTTCAGTTCTGATCTGGACATAATATGTACAGACTAGTTCTGATCTGGACATGAGCTGTACAGTTCAGTTTTGATCTGGACATGATTTGTACAGATCAGGTCTGATCTGGACATTATCTGTACAGATCATTTCTAATCTAGACATCATCTGTACATATCATTTCTGATCTGGTCATGATCTGTACAGATCAGTTCTGATCTGGTCATGATCACTATTAATCAATTCTAATATGGACATGATCTTTGCCGATCAATTCCGATCTGAACATAATCTGTACAGAGTCGATATCTAGACCAGTTATAATCTGGACATATCGATTCTGATCTGGACATGATCTGTACAAATCGGTTTTGATCTGAACATATTGGTTATGTAAGAATTGAATCTGATGTAGACAAGATCTTTACAGCTTTGAACATGATCTGGACATGATCTGTACAGATCAGTTATGATAAGGATATTATCTTATTCTATCAGTTCTGGTCTAGATATATACTCCGTAGTAGTTTTGATCTATAAAAATCAGTTTTGATATGGACATGACCTGATCATATCGTTTCTGATCTGGACTTAATGGTTTTAATTTGGACATGATGAATTTGAATGTTTTGTTAATGTTTTTTATGCCTTAAGTAATAGGTTTTAATTGCACCGACAACAAAATTCTTTTTTATTAAAGCAATAATAGTAATAAATATTAAATATAATCAATGATATAAATAATAATAATAATTATCATCGTAATAATTTGGTATGATCTGATCTGATCTGATCTGGTCTGGTCTGATCTGGTCTGGTATGATCTGATCTGAACTTATTTTTTCTGATCTGATCTGATCTGATCTGATCTAGTCTGGTATGGTCTGATCTGATCTGATTAAATCTGAAATAAGTAATAAGGTCCTGAAATAAGGTGAACTAAACAGGGCCTAAGTATCAAAGAATCAAGGGTTGACCTAGTAATCGAAGGCCCTCCTTATAATAGGGGTTCAATTCTCATCTCTTGAGAAAAAAAAAGCATAAGAATCATACCCGTATACATATCCGTTCCTCCGTTCGGGTATTCACCTCTTGAATTTTGTACAAAACGGGTTTTATTTTCAAAAAAATTAGTAGAACTCAAAATCACGTGTCTAAACTCAGAACCACTGCCCCTCGGATAAACCTCCTCCTTCTTCAACTGCTGTTCTTCCTCTCTCGCTCTGCTACACTCACTCTATCTCTCTCCTTCCCGCGCTCAGGTTTTGATTCTCCACTCTTTCCCTTACATTTTACTGGCATTAATTGTTGTTTATATTCACCATTGAAGCTCAATTTTACTTTATTTCTGCCCAATTTTGTTGATTTATTGAACTTTTCTGGATAATAAGATTATCAATTTATGAATAGAAAATTGCATTTTGATAATTTTTGCAAGTTCTATGTCTTTCTAGGCATGATTTTACTCCGTTATTTATTCTTTTTTATTTTGGGCATTGTTTGTTTATTCCATTACATTTCACATACAAATTCTGGTGTGAAATTGACATTATCAATAATTTGATTGGTTCTTCAGATAATTGAATAGGGAAATAATCAAAGGCATGAAAAATCAATGAGGTTTTCGCAGCGGAGTAATCGAACTCTACGATTTTTGTTGGGGTTTTGAAGCAAGCATTAGTGGGTGGAAATGGTTGTTGATAGAAAATTAGCTAAACAAGCATAGTCAGCTCATGAACAATATAAGATGCCTGTTGTTATGAAACCTTTCTCCCTTTCTAGTCTTTCGTCTACCTACAACCCTGCCGTTCCTTGCGAGGCATTTTTAGGTTCAATTCGATCTTCACTGTGCAAGTTTCAGCTATGTAGTAACCCTAATAGAGTTTTGTTGAGGAAGGTTCTTTTCCCACAATGTTTGGTGCTTTCTGGGAATAACTCAATTCGGAAAGCTACCAAAGTTGCCTTTTGCTATGCTGAGGGTACCTCAGAAGATTTGACAAATACCAAGTCTGAAAATTCTGAAAATGGAAACCTACTTGATACTGAAGAGCTAGGGTTGCTAAACAAGCCTTCCCCGATGCCGGTTAATGGTGCCTCTGATACTAAGCTTGGGAGTGAACCCACGAAACCGGACAAAGATGAGGCATTGGAGCCTTTTTTAAAGTTCTTTAAATCAAGAGATACGGAGGAAGAAATAGGAGAACAAGATGAGACGGGGCATGAAAAGGAAACTGAAAAGGTTGTTCTTGAGTATTATGAGCCAAAGGCTGGTGATTTTGTTGTTGGCGTAGTTGTTTCTGGTAATGAAAATAGGCTAGATGTTAATGTAGGGGCAGATTTGTTGGGCACAATGTTAACCAAGGAGGTGCTTCCATTGTATGACAAAGAGATGGATCATTTGTTATGCGATTTAGATAAGAATGCTGAGGATTTTATGGTCAATGGAATGATGGGGATTGTTCGAAATGAAGAAGCATTAGGCGGGCTACCTGTTTCTGGCAGGCCTATTGTGGATGCTGGAACTGTTTTATTTGCTGAGGTTCTTGGTAGAACGCTTAGTGGCAGACCATTACTTTCAACTCGGCGTTTTTTCAGACGTATTGCTTGGCATCGTGTGAGGCAGGTTCTTTTCTCACTTTTTTTTTTTGTCATTTGAATCATCTGTTTTAATTCATGTCATCTTATGAATTCCTGGTTATTTTACTAGAAATTTTTATTTGTCATGGTGGTTCAACTTTGATGTATCTCTCTGTTTACATTCAAAGGTTTTATCTAGTATGCTTCAGAATTGTAATGATCTAGTATCCATCTGCATATTGTTGAGAATTTTGTGGTTTGATTTGTATCACGAGCTTAACGACTTTATAAAAGTTGATTGTATTTGGATACTGGGCCAGTGATTCTATCGGAGTGGAAGGATCTATGCCAATATGATAATGTTCTAGAATTTGTGATGTCCCTTGACTTTATTGCTTGCAGATTATTGAATATTCATTTGTGTCGTGCAGATAAAACAACTTGGTGAACCTATTAAGGTTAGGATTACAGAGTGGAATACAGGTGGTCTGCTTACAAGAATTGAGGTTAGCCCCGGCTTTCATTGTGCTTCAAAATGCGTGATGTAACGCATATTGACTGCAATCGTATTTCTTTGCAGGGTTTGCGAGCCTTCCTCCCTAAGGTTGAGTTGGTTGACAGAATAAACAGTTTTACTGATTTAAAAGCGAAGGTAGTACAACTCCTTGAAGTTTAGAATCCTAAAATCCCTCAAATTACTTAATGCTTTATAATTTCAGTGGGGTTTTAGGAAGTGTAACAACTTAGTACAACTGGATTGCATTGGTAACACAAAGTTGTTATGATTGGTGATATGTTTTTGAAACCTTAGATGGTAATGATGAATTATGTAGTAATTTTGAATCTTAATGTTTCCCGTGTCTCCCCTTGATTTTTGGGTCAAGATGAGTCGATGCACCCTTTATGTTCAAATTTTTACAGTAGAACTCAAAATTTGGTGTAATTTGAAATTGAGACCATCTATTTTTCAGGTTATTATGTATGGAATACGTTCCCTTGGATCTCTGGACTGCTGCCTTCGATGCTATCTTATCACCTTATGACACTCTTTGTCTGGTTTTCAGTAAACTCATGTCAAATAGCTAAAATATAAAATATTTATAGTCTAAAATCCCATTTATACATTTGGCAACATTTTGGGTTATTGTCTTGCTTGGATAAAAGCTTCAGATGCATATAAGTGATTGTTTTTGGTCAGGCTGAGGAAGGCTTTGAGGGATCAGTAAGGGGGTAGGAAAATGATTTGAATTTCTACTTTGGTAGTCTGGTTCCTAGAATCATTTTCTTTGTGAGAAACTGATGTTGATGGCTCCATTTCGAGCTAAACTCCCTCAAAAGCCGTTGATCACGAGTAGGGTTTAAGTTGATAAGACACCACGTCAATTTTTTGGTATCGAAAATTGCTTGTCGATTGGAGTAATTGTTATGACCTAGCCTAACAGGAAGGAGTTTATATATTGCATAATTAGTTGGTTAAGGGTAGCTTGAGGAGTGATGGTCAGCTGGAAATAAGGGAGAGTATGCAAAGAGAAAGGCATCCAGAATGTTGAAGTGTCATTTTAGCTTTGTTTAACAGTGTGGAGTTAAACAAGCCATTCGAAAGCTTGTACCTGTCAATCAACAGTTCTATTTACATTTTTGCTTCTTCTTTTAATTTCTGTTGTAGTTATGTTAACCTATAACAGTAATATAAGTTTCGGTAATCCCAAGGAGGCAGGCCTTTTTCAGTTTTTGCTCAGGTTTGGGAGTTTTTCACTTCAAAGTGCTTCTTAACTGTCATACAATACTACTACTGTATTTTCCAAATGGTGTTTCCCAACTACTTACGAGGCTTCTAACAGGTTTAAGTTCCAGCTATGGTGGCCAAGTAGTACTAGATGTATGTAGCCTTTAGATTTTCCCCTGCTGCTCCTAACTGGTTATTTTTCTTAGACTCTTTAACACTTTGAAATGCTCCCTTTTTTCTCCCTTTTGTTAATGTTGTCCATAATAATATTTGAAAATTTCATCTTTGGCAAAAGTTTAAAGTTAGGTTTTCGTAATTGGGGAAACTCTATCAAATCTCCTTCATCTGCAATCTTTAATTATCTTCTTAGTATTTTCTCATCTCGCAATTGTAAGTGTCCATTACCTTGTCTGATGGTTGTTAATGAACTATATTATCAATTGCTTGGATTTTTCATTTTCATCTTCATGTCATGTCATGTCACATCATGTCATTTCATGCCCTTGGTTTTTTACTTTTTCTGATACTTCATTTCGTGTATGATGCAGGTAGGGAGTTGGATATATGTACAAATCAGTCGGATAAACAACGAAAATAATGAGTTAATACTCAGTGAGCGAGAAGCTTGGGTAGGTTTCGCATACACTGGCTTTTATGATTGCTGTTTATGCCTGATACGTTTTATGCTTCCCCAATTTGACAGATCAAGAAAGGTCTCTGAGCTTCCTGTTTCATGTGCTAGGAAAAGTTGTATCTCCGAGAGGGAACACTTCTGGAAGGAACTGTTAGGAAAATTTTACCTTATGGCGCCCAAGTGAAGATCGGACAAACAAACAGGAGGTGAGGTTATTGAGGGTTTGTTTCTTATGTTCTACGTTATTATGAATTGTAGCTTCGAAACATCATTTCCTATTGCAAGGACTTTGAAACTTTATTTGGAACATCAGACCAAGAGCTAGAGCTCTAAACATTCTAGCAGTTTTTGCTGAGATAAAAATAGAAGTTGTTATTGGCCTGGCCTACTTTTTCTTTAGTAACTTAGTTTAAGTTGGACATGCTTCAAATTAGGAATATATGGATCATGAATTTTGAGGAGTGTTTCTTTCAACAGCTATAACCATGTTTTAGAAGAGAGAAAAATTTCCGAATATATAACCGTTGTCGTCCCGTTATCGCTTTTGGGTCAATTGGAAACAACCTCTCTGCAATTGTAGAGGCAAGGTTGCGTACGTCCGACCCCCCTTACCCCGCTTCTTGCGGGAGCCTCTTTGAGGCAATGGAGTAATGATAATGATAGAGGGAGAACCGGAGAGGCAGGACAAGGGAGAGGGAGTCACTTTTCAGGCTTACATTTAATCTGAAGATATTTATGCTGTACGCTATAGTTTAAAATGCTTTGTGCAGGTTAATTCAACTAAAATGCTTCGTGCAGGTTAATTGAAAGTAAATTGCATTCTATTGAATTATAAAATGTTGTGAGTTCTACTTGGAAGGATGGATTGAGAAGCGGCTATGTCTGTTATTTGGAATTCCGTTATCATAGATTTTTCTTTCTATTGTACTTCAATAAATTGTGTTCAGAATTCAGGTGTCAGTGTAGGTTCTAGTCGCATATATATTGAGATGATATTTGATTTACATTGAGTAATTTTATTTTAGGTGAATGTTGTTTCTTTAACAGACACCAAAACTGGATTCAACTTGTTATAGATTAACAGTTTACTTTCAGGAATCCTTGATATATTTCCTTGATTAGGTAATGAGGGTTTAAAAAAAGTAAAATAATCTTTTCTTGGTATGATTATAATTCTGATGGGTTTCCTTCCTTGGCCTCATCTGAAAGTTCCATTGAGCATTGTCTTGTAAAAGCTTAAAGAATGGTTTGTCAAGTATTAAAATGTACACTTATTGGCACACCCCTCTAAGTGGCATTGTATTCAATGTGCTGCTCTATAATTGGGTGCTGTTTTCACACACTCTTGTCTCTTGTATTTCAGTGGGCTGCTGCATGCATCCAAGATCAGTGGTGGCAAATTTGGTTCAATTAGTGATTTATTAGCAGTAGGGGAGAAGGTCAAGGTTCTAGTTGTAAAATCTTTGTTTCCAAACAAGATCTCTCTCAGGTGAGCAAGCGATTCCTTGCTGGTTACTCTTAACTTCTACAGCATCACTATTTTGTATATTGCAGATTACAAGTTGCTCCGTATAAATAGTTGATTCAGGAAAAGAATTGAAAATGCAGTTGAATTAGATATTTGGCTGAGTCATGATGGTTAAATTTTAAGGCGATAATTCAGGAGATACTAATGGTGCTTCCCTGATTATAGCAATGGGCAGGAGGGTATACTCCTCCTATCCCTAACTCCAGGTCTAAGTGCATCTTTACTAACCATGCTTAATTCGAGAAAGCAAATTGCATTCTGAACCATTTTAAGTTACTACTTGAACCATTTGGTCAGCAGGAAAATTCCCCAAGTTGCCTTGCCAATATAATTCTGAAAATTGCAGTTTGGATCCGACAGCTGCACATACATTTGCAAGAAACATCTGATATGCTTGATTTATCATCATAAATCAACTGCTATCAAAGAGATTAATAACAGGTTCTTTTTGTTATGTCAACTTATGTTAATAACTTGACCAACAGTTAACTACGTAGTAGTACATTAAGGTTCAAATAATTAGGAAAACTTTTTAATTTGTACTTTCTATAATTTACTTATTGTGAGAAACTACCTTTATAAAATTTATGCAAGGAACTACCTTTTGAGACTCATTATTTTCCTCACAATACTACTAGCTGTAATCCAGGATTTTGACCTTTTTGTTATGGTGTTTAGGCCTTGTATATGACTGGTCTTGTATACAATAGGGTTAGTCACCCCAAATTTCATAAATGCCCCCTCATGGCTCATAAGACATAGCCGTCACTCCTCATGTGAGCATCAGATGCTTCTTTTACCCCCTTTTTCATTCCTACAGTTTTACAACTTTCACTTTAACTCCCATGAGAACCCCTGCTAAACTCCCACTTGTATATCTTCTAGTTCCACAAAATTTGAAGAACCCAAAACCTAGAAACTTCAAGAAACTCATAGTCGCCCTCACATATCCACTTAACCTGAGTTCTTTGGGGATAATTACTTTTATTTTGTTGTGCTTCTTCGTTCCTTACCCAAATGGCTATATCTCTCACTCCAAAGTCCAAACATCAGATTTATCATAATCTATTAATCTTACCTACATTTCATTTGGATTCACATTTATTTCACCCTTCCACTGCTTTTCAAAATTCTCAAAACTTCCTTGTCCTTTAGAAAGCTAGCTAACCATGACAGTTATTAACTTATTATGGCTGTAAGATCCTAGGGTTGAAATTCCCCAGGATTTCTTAAGGGCGTTGTACTTCAAACTTGTCCTATTTTATTTTTGTTATGACTCATTTCATCATGGTGCTAGAGATTTCTCACCTGGTGTTCAAATATCCCCAATACCATGTACAGTTGCTCAGAGAAGCTTTCAGTTTCTAGGAAGGATTTGGTGCTTGATAGTGATTTTAAACTTGGATGACCCTTGTTGCTTTGAAAGGTAAGACAATAACGGCGATGGAATAACTATGATAGACCCTCATTAACCTATTTTCAACAATTTTAAGACCAGGGAATAGAGAAACGGTGGTTGAAATAAAAAATAAAAGAAAAACAAAGAAAAAAAAACAGCAAGTAAAGGGAATTGAACCAACTTTAATCTATTATGGGGAGAGAGGATCAGGGGAAAGGGATAAACTGGTTGAAATAATGACATTGTTTAGGAAGACGCGTAAGATAATCTTACTGAGTTGGAAGGGAATTAGAAGGTACAATGCATTAGGGAAGATAATGAACAAGACTGCGCTAATGATTGGGTATATACCTGGGCCAAATCGATGCATTTTCATTACAGGCCGAGTTTTTTCTTCTTCTTTTGGGTTGCATAAGCAAGCTTAAGAGTCAACCATAAAAGATGCATTTTGACAAATTTTCAAAGTATTTATGTAATTATGTGCATATGGACAATACATAAATTTTGCATTATGTACATTGCACGCGTTTTCCTGGAAAGTTCAAGCTTCTGTGTTTTGTTTTGCAGTATCGCAGACCTGGAAAGCAAGCCTGGCCTCTTGATGTCAGACAAACAGGTGCTTAAAACATCTCCATTATCCCGTTTTTGTCCTTGGCATCCTGCTCTGTAGTAAATAACCGCCGAACATTCATAATATCACTTGTAAATTAATCTATGCATTTACTGTGGCCAGAAAGTATTTGCTGAGGCTGAAGAAATGGCAAGGAAATACAGAAGGAAACTTCCAAGCATTTCCACCACTCGTAAATCTGAACCTCCAACTAGTGACCTATTGTTTGAAGATGAAGCAAGTCTGTATGCAAATTGGAAGTGGTTTATATTCCAAAAAGAAAATGAACCAGATTCTTAATAACACCCCAAAAGGTGTGAACTGAAGTTAAAAGTGTTGAGGTGATGGTTATCATGTTGCTTTCCGGTTCAAAAAGTGTGCTTCCCATGAGGTGGATTTCAAAACGATGAAGGTTAAATCTGAAAAAATCACCTGGTTAGAAGTTACCTTCCCGTTGTTGTACAACCACGGCTGTAAGATTGTTTCCTATTTCTGATTGTCAGCATGAAGTGCAGAAACATCAGCATTTTCTGTTATAATTCAGGAAGAGCAATTGAGAATAGATGTAGTTGGTAAACCAAATTTTGAAAATGTAATTTGATGTCCTTTTTTCTTTTTGTTCATCGTCCAAGCATCTTGCAAAACAAGCACATATGATACATGAATCTCAATCTACACTGACAGTTTATATTTGGTGCATTCAAGAATCTCTCTGGTAACAAACAGGTTTTGTCTAGACCTGATCAAAAGGATGGCGGGGTCGGGCTGGACCGTGACCTAAAAATCAACCTGTTGTGTTGGGCCGGACCGGGTCTTGGGCTGATTTTGGGTGCTTAAAATCCGCTATTTTGGGTTAACGGGCTTTAGGGCTATTTGGTAATTAAAATTTAGCTTTAAGTTGTCCAAAGCCCGTCCTGAAATTTTGCAAAATCTGACCGGATAAAAGGGCCTAAAAATTCTACGAAAAGTATGCTATTTTTCGGGCGGGCTTAAGTGGATCATGTGTTAATGTAATATTCCTGTATAAGGCATTGATTTTTCCGGTGAATGTCAACTATTTTAGTCGATAAGTGTTAAAAACATGAGAGAATGATACCCGAATCTCATCTACTTCCTTTGTGATTCTATGACTCTCTACAAAAAAACAAAAAAACAAAAAAAAAAAAAAAAGTATCCAAGCTCACTAAAGTCTGCATTGTATGTTTTCTGGAAACCTTAACGAAACAGAAGAGAAAGAAAGCAAAAAATGAAGATGACATGGAAAAAGAAGAGCGGGAGCAAGCGGTTAGCGATACCTAATCTCCCTTTCCAAAACGATGAAGACGATCAACAAAATCAATCAGATTCTTCACTCAATTCCAGTTACAATAATAATCCCAACAAAACCCTTGATTCTTCTTCCCTTGCAAATGCTTTCCATGAACAAGGCAACAAGCTTGCTGAGGTTAGTTTCTCCTTTTATTTTTTCTTTATCTTCCAATTAAAGTTCAATTTTTTTGTTATCTGGGTTGTGGAATTTAAAATTTTAGTACAAAAATGAAATTGGACACGCTTTTATTTTGTGTGATTGTTTAAAGTTCCAATATTTTTCTGCATATGTGGGTTTGATTTGTTTGATTAGTTTGAGAATTTTATAGGTTTTTGATTATTTGTTGTATTTTTCCTCAAATGTTAACTATTGTTTGACCTCATTGAGCTTGATTATTAGTTACTTTGTTTATTGGGGTTGATTGGTTTTGGGTCACTTCGCTAGAAGAGTTGAATGAAGTGGTTATTGAATTGAGATAGGAAAAGCACTTTTATGATGGCTGTATTATAGTTTAGAGATACTTAAGTACTGTGTATGATGAAAAATCACAATTCACTGGAGAAATTTGTATTTGCATAGTTCAGATTTTGCTCATATTATTGAGATTATCTCAGAGTTGAGAAACTTCAGAGTGATATTGTGATGTTTGTAGGAAAAAGAGATTGAAAATTTCCATGGATCACAAAATTATGATTGGGGTGTCCAATAAAAAACCCGCCCTGTGTAGGTAAACAAATTTACTGTCTTGATGCTGGTTTTATCATCTTAATTTATGTCTTAAGCTTTTCGGTAGTAACTGTCCTCATTTTTCTTGTGTGCGGTGTACTTAACATGAAGGAATTCACATGTAATAGTATCTTTTTGGTCACTCCTAATGTACCAAACTGCAAACATTGTATGTTTTTTGTGCCGGTATGAGCTTGACAGCTGACTGTTGGACACTCGGATCTTCGTTCTTGGTCTCCAATACTCTTGTAAACCCCATATTTACCATAACATCAGTTAAACCTTTTGATGGAAGAAGTTTCAGGCGTGTCCTTAGTGTATTCGTGTACTTCTAGTTTGTGTAGGGAGTACCATTTTGTTTAGACGAAGTACTTGTTTATTGTTGACTAATGTGTGTTCCACTTCAGTTATTAAGAGTCTCTTAGATTTTCCCTTTGCCAATCTTATACGTATGTTTTATTTACTGTTTTCTATGTGATTTTCTGTGTTCTCATGATGCATTGTTCACTTGTTTTGTTTGTTACTGTGATTTTCTTAGTATGCACAATAATTTTTAGGAAGTACGGACACTAGCTCAGGCAAGAATGGTATAGAAGTCTACTGTTTGAGCTTATTGAAAAATCAGTCTTTTATTTAGCTGTGCTTGCGATCCCTTCTCCATGATACTCTAATGTGATGAACGGACTATTTTGAGCAGAAAACTAATGGTAGAAATTATATTAATTTGCTAGAAAGATGATGAACACAAAATGGGATACAAAAGGTAGTGACTTGAGGCCACCAATCTCTAGGTTTAGTGACTTGAGGTCACCACTCTCCAAAGCCTAAGCTTTACCAAATTCTCAACATGTCCCCCATAACCTAATGTTCACTTATTTATAACTAGTCTACTACACCTACCTATTTTGTCTTCTACCTAATATTACTAACTACCTATTATGCCCTTCCCTTACACTTGATTCATTACATCTAATCCAAGTTCATTGGACCTTTCGCTTTCTCTTCATCTTTCTCTAGTTCATTCCTAGCACAGCTGCACAGGCCTATATATTGGCTGGGTTAGAAGCCACTATTGTCTCTGTAGTCTGTACCATCTTTTGTAGAAGAAAATAGGTTCCTGCGTGGTTGGACATTGAATAGAAAACAACCATTTACAAGTTATTTTCCAAAATTTTGAAGAATATGCATGGGTATCTGAAGTCTGAACTGACCAAAGTTTCATTTGGTTATAGATGTGCGTATTTTTTCTCATACTCCTTTGCGTGAAAGTTAAAGAGGTTTGGAGAGGAAAATAAACTGTAGTGGATTTGCTTAAATGTATCATCAAGATGTTCCTAGCAATTTTGTTTTGTTTTTCGCTAGAAGTCTTCACACTTGTTCTTGGTTCTTGAGGTATTTGTAGCTTGCTAACTTCATCTAGAATACATTCCATATGATACCTCTTGAACTTTTTTGACATCTAAATTACTGAAAAAAGTATGTTTCGTGACAGGAAGGATTTATGAATTTAATACTAGTTTCATTGCTTTTATATCTGCAAGTAGTTCCTCAATGTCAAGCCCAGTGATTTACTCAGTTTGGGGTTTTCACCTGGGGCTCTTGAGGTTTAGTGAAATGCATGTACTTTAGCCAACTTTGGAATTCACAAGGTATTCTGGAGAGGTATTGTTAAGATTCTATTTTCAGACAATTTCTACTAGACATCAACAGTCTGTGTGGTTCTAAGGACTAATTTACCTCTACTTTATGGGTTTACGTTACATGCTTGGAAAAAGGAATTAAAGACATCCAGGAACCAATTCACATCCAATATAGCATCTCTCACTCTCTAATGAGTCTAATCTCTCCTCTTTGTTAAATAATTTGTTGGGAAGTAGTAATCAATAGGGAATTGGTTTTAAATTTAAAGGTTTTACAATGAAATCTACACACACACCAAAAAATCTCATTTTCCTGGCAGGTAATTCCATGTAGCATCTCTCATTTTCAATGTGAATAATTTACTTGACCTCAGGGTGTACCTTGTGAATTCCAAACTTCGTAAGGGTATCTCATGAATTTTGCTAGACCTTAGGAGGTGTTTGTTTAAGGGGATATGGAGGAAGCCTGGAAGGGATAGGGTTAAGGGTAAGGGTGTAGGGGTAAGAAAATCTATTGTTCGTTTAGCGGGGAGGGATGGTGAACCCCCCTTATCCCACTATTTTTATACCTTTGGAAGGGGTGGCATCAGGGGGAGGGATAAGAAAGAGGGTGAAAAGACAAATGTGCCCTTGATGAAAAAGAAGGATGAGAGAATGAAAGAGATAATAGGGGTATTTCTATAATTTGCTATGTATCCACATATTATTTCTAACTAGACAAGGGATAACACTTATCTTTTCCTTATCCCACTCACCATTCCTTATCCTCGTCTCACTCTCTTATCCCTTCTCTCCCTATTCCTCGTACCAAACACCCGGTAGTGGCCCTTGGTGAAAAGCCCCTTTGTAGTATTGACTTTCTTATGTAGATCATTTCTGGAATCTTGTTGGTTTACTGGAAATAACGGGACTCTTTAGTGATGTCATGCAACGAGCTAGTAAAGGTTTGTTTTGGTTCTCATTAACATTTGTACATTTTAATTTATTTTGCATCGAACATCTGGACCTTTCTGCTATCTATATGCTGATGCTTCTGGCTTAGGGTTTATAGCTTATCCATGTATACATTTCTGTTTGTGTTCCTCTTTCTCTGGTGTGTTGTTATTCCAGCATGAATGTTTCTGCAATAGGCATTTTGACTTTGTACTTTGTTGGTGTTGTCTAATGTGCTCTTCATAAAGTGATTTAAAGTTGGAATCTTATGCTTTCTTCTCCATCCTCATTTCAAGGATGGTAAATATCGCGAAGCACTTGGAAAATGGGAGGCTGCTATTACCCTGATGCCAGAAAAGGCTGTTTTACACGAACAGAAGGCTCAAATATTACTTGAAGTTGGAGATTCCTGGGGTGCTTTGAAAGCAGCAACTCGTGCGCCATACTCTCCTTTGTCTGTTTTCTTTTGTGCTTGAGGTGTTAGATTTCGCAAACTGTGTCAAAATGCTTTTTACATGCTTAAATTATCAGTTCTACGCTTACACACTTCCTCATTTAGTCCTTAAAAGGAAACTGTTGTCATTGTTGAGTTGTTGGTATTATCCATTTCTTACTTGATTTTGTATTTTACTTGTGAGTTTCTAGTACATGTGCTATGATATGGCGATAATATTGTTTTTATCATAGGATTTACTAATTTGATTCATCTTGCAGGAGCCACTGAATTGGATCCATCATGGGCTGAGGTAATTGATCTTTTCTCAATCTTCTCACCCCCTAAAACCCTCTCCCCCTCTTCATATTATTAAAAGAAAAAAAGGCCTTTTGTATGTATGAATTTTCTTCTTCTTTACTCGTGTATTTGATGAGTTTTATGACTAGAGTCGGTGGCTCATATAATTGAGGATTCCTAAGCTAGCTTTGGGTGGTCCATCCTTTTCATACCAATTGAAGATTTCAATTATGTTTTCCCTCTTCACGAGTTTTTGGGTCAAGGAAGATGTGTTGATTCCGAAACTTTTTCTTTCATAAAACACTGCTAATAAAATAAGTGAAGTGTCGCGGTAGTTTGAGAGGTGAGATCCCGAAGGGAATTGCATTTGTGAAGACATCTCCCCTTTTTAGGAAGTCTTGATCCTATTGAGGAAAAGAGTTGTTTTTTTTCCCTTCTAATGTTCTTTCCCTATTTTAAGGTAAGCAAATATAAATTACAAAAACTCATATAAGACGGTGTTATGTATAAGACCAACTTTTTAATCAAATAGTTAGTTGCTCAATGTGATCAAATAGTCATATTCTACTATTATTAGTTAATAGTTACTCGTATACTTTTTCATCAAATAATTATAGTTTCTAGTCAAATAGTTATCTTTTTTAGTGCTGACATCAGCGGTCTTACACATATGGCGGTCTCACAAGATACATACATACTCCAATTTTTTATGTTTGTAATGTGCTCTGCATGAATTAACCAAGTCACTACTTTACTACGAGTTTATGCTAGCAAGCAACAGTTAGGTTATATCTTAGTTTAGATGTTGCAGAAAGTCTGTATCCTTCCAGCTTCTGGCTCTAATTACAGGGCATTCTGATAAATGTTTCAAGTTCATATTTCAGGCTTTGACGACCCTTGGTAGAGCACAGCTGAATTACGGGGAGCCTGATAGTGCAATTGAAACTTTCGACAAGGCTTTGGCCATTAAGGTTAGATTCTCTTACATTCAGTATAACAAGTTTGAGACTTTTTTTTTTTTTTTTCTTCCTGTTTTTCCTTTTCTTTTAGGTGGAGGGTGTAAAGTTCATAGAAATATACAGTTATCATTTACGAGTATTAAAATATTTATCCTAACCGAAATATACACTGATGTGGGCAGCCTGAATTAGCCGATGCACAAGAGGATAGACAAACTGCTTTACAGCTTGTGAAGAAGAGAAAGCACCTTCACTTATCAGGCTTAAGCACGGAGAGATCTCGTTATTCAGTTGGTGATAGAGGCGAACCCAACCTCCCCGGTTCAGCTTGATTGCTCTGTAGTATAGCACTATGCTAAGGTACCGTTCTCTTCCCTTGAATTTCACTTATCTTATCTTATCGACTCTGAACTTATCTTATATTATGTTATAATATTATCCCTTATCTGAATTTTTCTTAGCAGACCATGAGGTCATAGGGTCGAGTCACCCCTGTAGCTGAGCTGGCTAACCTGTGATATAGAGCGATATAGAGCAGCTGCTTTTACTCGAGATATTACAGCTTGTACAATTGCAGCAATTAGGCAAATTCTAGTATTTCTAGATGTACATAACCAGTGTTTGAGTATAGTTGTAACTAGTAAGAGACAGATTTAGGGGCACATCTACAGAATTTTCATCTGTTTTAACAACATTAAAACTAAAAGGAAACTTTCTGATGCATGTTGTGTTGCTTTAGGGCTAAACAAAACGTTTGTACTTTTCTTTTTCAAATTCATTCAACCAAACAGTAAAAATTGCACAAAAGCTAATTGTTACGTACATAATTAGGGACAGAGGTAGTACTGAAACATGTAAACTATAGATAATCACACATTCACACGTTACAATATTCCTCATCTGCTGAAAGTTGTATGATGATGACGAGCATGATGATTCGGATGGTGGTGGTGGTGGTGGTGGTGGTGATGGTGGCCGTGATGATGCGGATGGTGGTGGTGGTGATGGTGGCCGTGATGATGCGGGTGGTGGTGGTGGTGGCCGTGATGATGCGAATGGTTAAAACCAATAGTTCTATTTTCCTCGGTACGGGAAGCTACAGAAGATGTTGTGTTATGCTCCGTTGTGGTAGTGCCTGATTTCTCAGGGTAGTAGTAGACTACGGTTTTCTCATCAGGGTCGGGATCACAACCTAAACATACCATTAAACTTCGCATGAAATCAATAATCTTGATCATTGTTGCTCGCTAATTTCAAACACCGATGAATTAATTAGCTTAGCTATGAAGCGGGATGATGTGATTATATTACTGAGATTATTAGGTTAAACTCTAGCCAAAGACCCCTATTTATATACATAAGGTAAAAGGATCGTTACCTATTTCGACTTATATTAGGAGTTTTAATGATATATTGATAGGCTACGGAAAACTAAACACAACACGGCAACGGCCCAACAACAATGTGAAACTTTCACTCTACTTCCTTGTCTTCTTAGGATTAGGATTGTCAAAAACTGACCCGATTCGATAAAAACTAAATTGTCTCGGAAAAGAAAAATTCACATATTCACCAATCCATGTTTGGGCACATTGACCCTAGAATATGTTACGTGCACCTGGATTTAGAGCTGACAAACATGTCGTGTCGGGTCGCATTCGTGTTGAATATAAACAGGTTGAAAAAGTCTCAACACTATCCCGCCACATTTAATAAACGTGTCGTGTCATGTTAACCCGTATAACTAATCGTGTCATAATCTCTTGACACTAACCCGTTTTTTTCGTGTCCGGTTCGTGTCACGACGGGTCAACTAATCATGTCATAATGTCTTGACACTAACCACCCATTTTTTTCGTGTCCGGTTCGTGTCGTGTTGTCATGTTTTTTCAATAAAGTTTGCTTTATTACAAGGTTTGTAGCCGAATACATTAAATTATTGATTGATTTATCTTAATGGGTTTAAGTCGTTTCAGTTTCGTGTTGAGAATCTCAACACTAACCCAACCCATTTAATTAAACGGGTCAAGATGACACGACACGACACGTTTAATTAAATGGGTCGTAAACTTTGATACTAACCCGTTTTTTTCGTGTCCGATTCGTGTTATGTTAACCTGTCGTGTCAGATTTTGCCAGCTCTACCTAGATATGCGGTGCACTTCTCATATTTTCTCCTTACATGTTAGGAGAAAATGTGATAGGGACTACCAATGGACATAATAAAAACCCCTTGGAGTCCACCGTGCACCTAATAATTTTCACAGACCCACACAAAACATATCTGATTCATAAATATCTGAACCAATTGGACTCAAACCGTAACCGATTTGACAACTTACTTCCTACTTTTAAAAAAAATTCTTTTGATGGTGATTGGGGTTTATAGTGGAAATATGAGTGACAAATAAGATTGAGAGATTGTTGCACATGTTTTCATTTGGTTTTAGGATGGTTGAGTTTGTATGTAGTCTAGGTGTCCTAGTGTTAGACCAGGTTGGGCCTTCATGCCTATGCCTATATTTAGTCAATTTAACCTATTTTGTCGTATCAGGTTGTATTTTTTTCAAAAAATTGGGCCCAAGCCTACCCACGGCCCACGACTGTATAATTCAAGAACTTAATTATTTACCAATTATTATCAGAACTAAAGATCATATGTAAATAAAATAAGACAAATCTGAATAATTAGAAAGACACTCCTGCCACAGCCAAGTAGTTGTACCAAAGGTAGAAACTCCTCAAGAATATTCAGTACAACACCTTCATAGTTCATAGTAATTCTCAACAATCTGTGGACTATGGACCATGGTGCACATAGAGCATGATACACCATGTGCACAAAAAGAACACATGTGCATGAACAAAAGAACACGACACTACGACAAAAGAACATGCAACATAATGTTTTACTTTTTTGTTATAAAAATCACAATTTATTAAAAATATAAAAAAATATATGTCCATGTTCTTTTTACGTAACCATATGTTCTTTTAATTATATACTAATGTTCTTAAGGTGCACCATGCTCTATGTGCACCATGCTCCACCTTCTAAATTGCGATTCTCAGAAGCTATATTGCTACTTATGAACTCAAGACTAGGTCTAAACAAGTTAGGAAGCATTATGTAGAATCCATGTACAGAACTCAACACCTTCATAGCTAGGTTTGTTCTCCTTCATACAGAACAATTGAAACAATAACATTAGGAATGCTCAACACTTAGAAATATAGAATCCATGTAGAAATAGAGAACGCATATAGAAATATAGAGTGCAAAAGAAGCATACCTTGTAATTAACTGATTGCATTGACAGTTTGTAGATATGATGTTTGATAGAATTAGATCTTAGCTATAAGAAATAAGAAATAGGTCGACATTGATCCAACATTACACACAAGGACATGAATGTATTTTCAGTTAGTACGTATACATAACTGTGGCCTTAATCTGCTAAACTCTCATTAACCACCATTCACCAAACAGATAAACTGCTTGCTTACCTATGAGAGGCGATTTCCATTTCCTTTTTTCGGCTATCTCAATTCTAAAAATACTTCTTCAGGTACACATCATAGTAACTGAAACATAAAGAATTGAAATTAGTAGTTGTGTATGATGCATTAGATCTTGGGATGAAAAATATTAAAAGAAAACAGGAACCTAACAACTAATCTGACCTAGGACTCTAATGGAACAGCAAAGAAAATAGATTTATATATGAATCTGTGATCCAATGACTCAAATGTTAATTAAGGAACTATCCACTAAGCCACATACATCATCATAATCTATCCCAAAATTTGATGCGCGATTTCTAAATAAAACTCATAAGCAAAGCAAACATCAATAAAGACATGAAGCAGTTGCAAACTAAAACATAACCAAGAATGCAACGACAGAGTCCCGAAGGCAACATCAGCAAAAAAAGAGGCTCCCTCACAGCAGCCTAGTCTAGTGTAGACAGAAAAGACCGAGAACATTTAGAAAGCCATAAAAGACCAACTAACAGTATGAAAGCACCCAACAAACAATCAGTTAGGAGAAGTGCGCGAGGCACAAATCTTTGGGAGATAAGCGTTTGGTGCAAACTTAGGGAAAACCTTTGTTTAATCACTAGGATTTTCTGGTATATCAATATATCATCATCTATCTTTGGTCCAATCTCTCATAAGATTTATACAGTCGGTAAATAGAAATTATTTACTGAACACAAATAAGAAGTTAAAACAAGTTAACAGGAGCAACCGAGCAAGTTTCACCTTCGGAAAGCACAATGGTTATGTATGATTAAGCCAACAAAACTAATGCCTTTGTTTGCCACAAACATAAGAGAACATGCTGGAAAAAATGAGCATGATAGAGAAGTGCAAACTCTGAAAGGGTTCCAATCACCATACCTTGAAACACTATAACAAGGAAGAACACAACAGTTATCACCATTGCAGTTACGCTGCTGCCTGAAGATGACCGCTTGGCATCTTTCATCTTCCTAAAGGCTTTAATCCGTTCAACTCTTGCCCGCTTTCTAGCAGCAGTTCAGACAGCTCCTTCACCAATTTCAGGTCCGATGCAGTCAACAATGGACCGTTAGGAGGACAGGGTGGTTTTGATGCCTTCTTCGACCCCATCTTCTTTCGCTGCTACTTTGGACTCCTCTTCTCTAGAACAGCAACAAAAGTCTCTACAATCTTCTCCTTCTGAACTTTTGTCAATAAGTAAATCAACTCCTTGACCACCAACACTGGAGGCGACACCAACGGAACCACAACATGTCAAACCACTATAACTGCTAGGCGAGTTGATTGCCCTAAATGGAGAAAAAATACAACGGCCAACATGCAAGATCAATGAGCTGAAAACCAAGAGCCATGTAACATATACAGATTTTTCATGTACATATCTCATCATGTGTCATGTGTATGTCCCATGGACTCACTAAAAGAGTGGTAAGACTCTTGTTCTTATTTATAAGGACAATCATTAAATTAAGCAGAATGTTTTCTTGATTTTCTTAGACAGAAGCTTATGTAGCATAGAAGTAAGACTAGATGCTGCAGTAAACACTGGCAAAGGAAAAAAAAAACAGTAGATCATTACGTATTACTTACAAACTTCAAATATTGCTACAAGTTATTCCTATTGAAGGCCTTATAAGTTAATTGAGGATACGATTGCTAAATTGCTACAAGTTATTGAGGAAAACTGCTTATTAAAAAGTTAATTGTCTTGAACTTTTAATTTGATACAATAGGCATTCAGGGCAATTTCCAGAAACTCCAAATTTATGATTTTAGTAGCAAAATCTGCATATACTCCTGCAGTTTCTAGATTACTAGCAAAAGCAGGAAAACAGCACACGCACAAACTGATTGAAGTTCTGAACATACCTATTTTACTGAAAAACCAAAACTAATCAGAACTGAAAAATCAAAAATAGAAAGCCTCAGTGTTAAAATTACAAACTGACAGAACAGCCTCAATGTTGTAATGAAATATCAAAACTGTTTTATTTGGTAAATAACTTAAACTAATCAAAAGCGGAACCAAAATTTGTACAAGCTCAACCAACTAAACACCTAGGCCTTGCAACAAAAGCAAGCCAGAAACAAAAAATCTAAGGCTATTGAGAAGGATTGAGAAAAGGTAAATGTTAGAGAAGCAACCACATGGATGCATGTTGCGTATTTACCAGTTCATATGTTTCTAAAAACACAAAAGCTGTTCACATAGATCCAACTCCAACTAATAAAAACACCGTCCAATGGTTTCACAAGAATAGCAGGAAAGAAAAAGATAGAACAGCAGGCAGCACAAAACTTAAGCAGCAACTTACTGAGCACACTCAGCCAGCATATAGCTAGGATCAACTTTCTTTTCTCATCAAGATACTGCAATAGAATGTAAACATAAGACCAAGACTCGGGAAAGAAAAATGCACGTGTCTTGTAGAAAGTGTCTCATATTACGCAGAAGATTGCAAATGATACTTAACCCAAATAAAAAAAAATCTTAAACAGTCACAAGTAAGAGCAAAACAGATTGAGAAATGAAAAATGACTCCCAATAAGAGCAAAACAGAATTGAACAAACCAGGGGCAACAGCAGAAACAAAAACACTCCAGTGCAAACCAGCATAACCCAACATGATCTCCTATAATGGAATCCAAATCAGAAAAATAAATGTACTCTCCTGCAAGACGGGAAGTACCCGCCACACTAAGGAACGTAGCAACTACAACTACAAATTACAATCATAAAGCAAATTGTTAATTTCTATTTGCAAAATATTTACCCTTGACTTGAATCCTATGACCAACTTATCATTATTCATTACCTCCCCTATTTGGCTCTGGCTCTACCTAATTTTCATAAACCTTTCCTAGTGGCATTAGAGAATACGACGAGACAGTTCCATTTGACTCAAGCTGGGTACAAATCCAACATTTGTAGAACCAGTAGCAATACAAAATTAGTAGACTTCGGATCAAACAAAGTAAAATCAAGTATGACTAATCACACTACAACAATAGTTCTTGCATTAGTACTAATTTCGCAGAAGAAACACACAAACTAACCAAATTCAATCATATTCCGACTAGTTCCTTATACCCTGAAACATTTAAACCAATCTGAAATCCTAATTCCGCTCAAATCCTCCCGAAGATTGATCTCTCAAAACCCTACACATAACTCTACAAGTACAAAAAACCCTAAATTCCGTGAAATCCATAACAAACAAGAAAAACACGCAACACAATTGCAGCAAAATCAACATGCAGTTCAAACGAAATCGACAAAAACATCACAAAATCAGAGATTGAAGCTAAAAAGTTACAGACCTGGAAAATGGCGAGAGCGGTGAACTTTCCGAGGTTGAGCATAAGCAGATGCCATAGGTTCTTCTGGTTCAGATATGCGAGCGTATTTTAGCTCGATTGGATGCTCGCTTCTAAGTGCTTCCAACATTGCAGAGATTTTCTTACTCTGGTTTATCAGATCAAGAGCTGCAGTGCAGAGGAAGAGAGATGGAAAAGCTAGCTCTTCATTTATTTATTTTTTGGATAAAAACTAATTGACACACAATACAAGTATATAATACAACCCTGTTATATAAGTCTGAGTAAGACAAAGCCAAAGTAGTCAGTACTTCATAAATCCCTGAATATGAAATGGTACTAAAATACAGAATCCGGTTTCAGCGTAGAACCACCTCTTTATACAGCATTATCACAAGAAAATGAGACTAAAGACAAATAATTTTTTGGTGTCAGAGTCAATAAACACAATGTGAAGAGCAATGCTAGACTTTACCAAGGGATGTGTCAAACAAACCCTATCTCAGTTTAATTTATTCATTTCTGCTTGTTTTATAGATTTCCTGGCTTTAAGACTGGACAATTCGAGCAAATCATGACCTTACCAGTAGGCTAGCAAACACCAACTCAACATAACTAGATTAACAGTTCTTTGACTATTGGATTATGATGAACTCAACATAAATTAAGAAATACAAAACACATACGAAAAGTTGGACTAAAAAGTCATCAACCCCACTCCACAGATACTTGAATGCCGTAGACGCTTCCTCTAATTGACTGAGGTAAAGACTTCGGCTTAGGCTTTTGAGGCTCTTTGGGCTCGAATGATACTTTACCCCTTAACTTCTCAACACATTTTCCATCGACAAAAACGCGCAAGTCTACTTTTACAATCAAGAAAACATCTGAAGGCACGGCAACCACATCTTTTGAAAGTGCTATTAAATCACCACCACGCAGACTCACACGCTTTGACTTGTGTTTTTCAAACAACACACTTTGATAAATCTTGTCGTGACGGGTGAAATATCTATACTTTGTATACCTAGTATAAATCCTCCCACAAACTTGCCTATCTTCTTCAAGGTCATCATCAGGAGAAACAAAACTTACCTTCAGTTTGGCTTGAATCGCTTTGTAAAACATTGAATAATGCACAGCTGCATATCCATCCGTACCTCCAATAAGCGAACAAATCCGTCTATCATGCCAACCATAAGCCGAAGAAGTACTCCATGACAAGGACCCCCTGCTTATTTCACGTCCTATATTATCCTTAAGTTCAACAATCATTCCGAATGTTTCACCCCAAAAGCAACGACTAAGTTGTACCAAAGGTAGAGGTACGTTGCCACGAGAGTCAACCAAAGCGGGATTCGTCTCACTTCTTTTAAACATATCATAAGCGTCCTCCATTTCATCAAAAGCATCAATTATTCCGTGTAGTAACAAAGGACCTTCATCGCCATATGTATGAACTGAGATGCGAAAAATCTCAACAAGTGGTAGAAAGGTAAAAAAAACCTAAGGTAAAGGAGTAATCCTGTAGAATCAAGTGTTAATTTGCATTAATCAAACAATCTATAGAAGATGATCAATAAAATCCAAGAAGAAAATATTTGGAGGTAAGTCATAATAATTATACAAGACGTAAATAGATGACACTTTATTTAAAAGATCACATCACGTTTAATAGTATCACAATCATATTACAGTTATGATCACATGATTACAAAAAGACACTGTATGTGTATGTATGAAATCATACAGGAAACTAAAGCAATCTAGGTTACTTTGCTACCATAATTGGAAGGTTACGTGTATAAATAAAAATTATGCAAAGTATACAATGAGCTAAAACAATCTAGGACCTTCTACTTTAATCAAAATGTCTCTTGAAAAACTTACCTAAATGCAATCATCTACTGTAGAAACTCCACATATAAACAACGAGCTAATATAAGTATATACATTTATACTGTGCAGAAAAACTATTTCTTGTATGATAAATGTTCCTCTATTGATTTGTGACTAGTAAAAACTAATGGAATTCCTACACAAGTAATTTTCAGTTCATTCATACTATTTACTACATGGGAAAACTCGATTTTCCAGAACACCATTAAGGAATGCTCTTTCATTTTTACAATAAATGAATAAAATATGGGGTTAATTCAACAGATAACCCTACAGTTTTGGAGAAAAATACAATGAAGTAAAAGCACCTTACCTCTCGTCCAACATTGGATGTCCAATAGGAAGGAGCAATGACATGTTTGCACTGTCCCCAAACCAACTCTCTTCGCCATCTGAAGGTGCACCTTCACTTTCTTCCCTGGAAGCTTCTTCAACATCAGAATTAAAGTCACATTCTGACAAAATACCATCCTTCAGAAAATAAAATGGATGTCTCCAAGTTACAACCACTTTCATACACCATTATCCCACCATAACTTCCTTCTCAAATGGCATGAGTGTGCTATCACGTACCTTGAATTTCAAAGCATCACTCAAACTCTCACATTTGCTACCGTTAATCTCCAAATTAGCTTCAAGATCAAGCGAAGAAGAATAAGATGGCACGGCCAACCAAGAGGTCCAACACAATACAGGAAGGGAAGTAAGCATTGAGGGTTCAACATGAAACTCATCACATAGTGTGCGTGAAACAAACGTATCTCTGAGCTTACACGTAGCAGATATCGTACCACCCAATACATCACCTAGCTCTTCGCTTCCAACACTGTCATTTTTAGCAACCGTGATATCCACAGAAGCTAATACCGCATACTAAAATATTGTGTAGGTCACAGAGGCGAGTCCATGGCCGTTAGAATTGCATTCTAATTGTTGTTCTGTGTCGTACTTGACCTCACCACTAAAATCCAAAGAAAAATACTCCTTAATGATAACAACATCTCGTTTCCTGTCTTTGAGACAAATTTCAACGGAGAAAAACTTTGGTAACAAAAGAGGGCGGCTGTGTTGGGATCCTCGGAGAATAACTGATTTGTGGTACAATAAATTGACAGTCTTTGCATCACTACAATCTTGGTTGAAGAGATAGTACTCATAGTCATTATCGTCAACGAGTTTAATGTGACCATAAAGTTCTATACATGGATCATCGTCATCGTAGAATTCTTTGAATTTGTCCTTATATATGCTCACAAAGGATAGCTCAAATACAGGAGTTCCTGAAATGTGGTATCGTTCACGGTACCCTGATGCCGATGCCTTTAGCATCTCAAGGAATTCTGTATCCCATGGAGTGGGATTTGGTTTTTTCTCAAACTCCTCCGCTAAACGAGCAATATCTGGGTTCGCATATGTTATTTCGCTCATATTTATTTAAGCCTAAAAAAAACAATACAAGACAACCAATTAACATTTGAAAAGAAAAAATGAACTGTGGTTTTGTTTTGTAGCTACTAATTAACACTAAATATTTGTAAATCAAATTGTTAGAATATATGATAATATTCTGTTAATTGTAAATCGATTGTAAATTACAGAATAGTCAGATAATCGTGATTGCTGTGCATAATTTATATCAATTTGCAATTAACATAATATATTATCATATATTCTAACACAAATCACACACCTAATAGATATAGCAACCTGATTAAAAGCCCAGATTTTTCATCAGCATAACAATAGCATCTTTAATTATATACGGGAGACCAAAATAAATCGACATCGTTCATAAATCAAATTGAAAAGGATGATACGAATTTCAAGTAGAATTACGAAGTTTACCTAAACTAATTAGAGATATTGAAAAGGATAATACGAATTTCAAGTAGAATTACGAAGTTTACCCAACATAAAATCAACAGAAAAATCCAAAAAAAAATCGATACTAACAAACAAGATCATAGTATCATACCAAATAGCAGCAGCAGAGAAAGAGATATTGTTGGCCTACCAGGGGCTGTGATACAACAGTAAGATGGAGGAGAGTGGTTAGGGTTCTGAGAGGAGGAAGCAGGAGATATAGTTTGAGGATTGACAAAATTAAACAGGACAAAATTTTATTCCCAAATTCTTATATGAGACTGTCCTCACCATCAACTGATGGTGAGACCAGTTCACACTTGCGAATTTAGGTATGTTACTTCTATAGTTTAGACATGTTACCTTTTTTTATAATTTTAGAGGAGGTACTTTTTTTAGTTTAGGTATGTTACTTCTATAGTTTATACATGTTACTTTTTTTTATACGAAGTAGTTTTAGGGGAGATACCTTCTTAGTTTAGGTATGTTACTTCTATAGTTTAGACATGTTACTTTTTTTTTTATATATATAATATTAGAGGAAGTACTTTTTTTAGTTTAGGTATGTTACTTCTATAGTTTATACATGTTACTTTTTTTATACGGAGTAGTTTTAGGGGAGATACCTTCTTAGTTTAGGTATGTTACTTCTATAGTTTAGAAATGTTACTTCGTTTTTTAATAATTTTAGAGGAGGTATTTTTTTTAGTTTAGGTATGTTACTTCTATAGTTTAGACATGTTACTTTTTTTTTTATAATTTTAGATGAGGTACTTTTTTAGTTTAGGAATGTTACTTCTATAGTTTAGACATGTTACTTTTTTTTATACGGAATAGTTTTAGGGGAGGTACATTTTTAGTTTAGGTATGTTACTTCTATAGTTTAGACATATTACTTTTTTTTATATATATAATTTTAGAGGAGGTACTTTTTTAGTTTAGGTATGTTACTTATATAGTTTAGGTCTGTTACTTTTTTTTATATAGTTTTAGAGGGAGTACGCTATTGGTTTCGTGCTCGTCACACCATCAAGTTGATGGTGTGACTGGTCTCACCGGAGACGCGCTGAACTTTATTCAAGTTATCATAACTTCTAAATACCAAACTGCCCTAATTTTTTAATAAAATAGTTTACTTATGCACTAGAAATATTTTAGGCAATCAAAATATTTTCTATAGTTAATTAAGGTAAGTTAGGGAAAATTCTCATTGCTAGTCCTCTATTTAGGAAATTCGTATATGGCATTCTATTCTTGATTTTCTTATACCATGGCCTTAATTAATGAGCCTTTTTAAGGAACTTTTGTGCTAAATTAGATTAGTTTTGGTTAATTATACTGACCATGGTTAATTAAACATGAATTATTTTCCTTTAACCCGAAATCAAAAATCAACTGTCTACTTAGAAGATCAAAAATATTCACGAATATGAACACGAAATGCTCGAGTGGTGTAATTAAACTGCGTATTATATATGAATAACATACACGAAATGCTTGACTGATGTAATTAAATTGCATATTAATTAAAATGCTTGATTGATGTAATTAAAATGCTTTTAGATAGCTACTGTAAAGATTCCATTAAAGGGTAAGATTTTGATTTTTTGCAGTATTTAAACAGAGGATTGAGATTTGAAGTTAGTTCAATATAAATCCTAATCCAATTAACACGAGCCTCTGGGTTATTACCAAGCTATCATAAACTCTCTCCAAATACATGGATACTTAGGTCCCAATAAAAAAAATAAAACTAAAAAACCTACTCATCGAACTAACTAAAATTAGCACCACAATCAAACAAATAATAAAACTCAATCAGTTTCCCACATCAAATTAATGCATAATTACATAATTAAGGGGGAATTTCTTCACATCAGTCTCACTTAGCTCAAAAAAAGGGAAATTAAAGTGAAAGCAACAGTATTCATTGAAAAAAGATGTACCCAGTTAAATTTTGCAAAATATATAAACAAAAAAAAAAATTCAAACTCAATTGCGTACAATTCAACTAGGGCGTGTAAAGAGAGGGGGATAGGTGAGTATACCAGGTGTTCTTGGTAAATTCGTCCTTGTGAAAAATTCTACCAATTTCTCCTTGAGCACACTAATGTACTTATGTACTTGAAGATGAATAGCCATAAACTGGATGGAATTGAAGAGGAAATTAGCGAAATTGTATTTAGAAATCACTTAATTTGAGAGTGGGAAGGAGAGAAGTACACCTAGATTGAAGAAATACAGTTTGTAGGTTGCTGGATAAGAAGATGAGGAAGAGGGTGTTACGTCGCCGGAGAGGATGATGGAGCGCGCCGGAACTAGCAGGTCGCTGGACCAGATGGTGGAGCGCCGAAAGTACCAGACATTTTCGAGGGTTTCTTTGATGCGGAGAAGTCTCTGGATGAATGAAATTTTTGGAGTTATGAGTAGACCTGTCAAAAATCGATCCGATCCGAAAACCGACCCGAACCCCACCCGAAAATACTGGGTCCTGAATAAGATTTTGTGACCCGTGACCCAATTTTATCCGAACCCGAGCAACCCGAAAAGTAATGGGTCAAAACCCGACCGAACCCGTTTTGGACCCGACCGATTGAAAATCATTGTATTTATACTAAAAAAATGAGATTATGAGAAAATTTAAGCATAATAAGCACATTGTTTTTACTATTGTTGTGTGTAATATGATTTTATTTATACTTATACGTCATTTTATAGTTGAATTTGACTAAATATAAACTTGTGTAGGAAAATTTGTTAATTTCTGCTAATACTTTGTATATATATCACCTAAATTAATGAAAATATAATGCGCGTTTTAAAATCTCTCAACCCGTTGGGTCGACCCGAACCCGAAAGTTCTGGGTCTTGAACAAGCATTTGTAAACCCGAACCCGAAAATGACCGACCCGATTCAACCCGAACCCGAAAATAATTTTTTACAACTCGACCCGACCGACCCGTTTGACAGGTCTAGTTATGAGTTATGACTAAAGTTTTTTTTTTTTTAACCCAAGCCGACGAAAATTATATTAATATGTCACAAAAATGTACAAGGAAAAAACCTTGCTACGCAAGGGCAAAACTAACAAAGCTCCAAGAGCTAACATACATATCCATAAAACCCCCATCGAACCCAAAAACTTGCCAAAAAGGGACTAAAGTTTTCTTTTCCTAATTTTCCATCAATGTTTACCAACGAAAAGTCGTTCACAACAAAACTTATCGTTGGTATTCATTTTAATTATTTTTCATAACAATAGTGTTGTTGCAAAAAAGTAAAAGTCAAATTTTAGAAAGTGTCCGCGTTGTGCATAAGGAGAGGGAAATGAAAATTTAAATTTATCCTACAGTATTAACAACGTAGATTACGATGTCGTTGTAAAAAGTTTTTTGTAACGACAGAATTTTTGTCGTTGTAAAATCTTGTTGCAATAAATGGTTTTTCTTATAGTGCAATGCCTTAAGTATGTTCAATGCTTTTGGCAACCTAGAGCAAGACTGTATAGACCTCTAAGAATAATGGAGGCCTGTGTACAACTGACAAAATTCCTACAATCTCACAAAATTCAGAAAATACCAAATTAAATTTTTGTTGGAGTAAAAGAAGAAACAACAGGCGGTGTGATGTAGATGGGATACTATGATAGAGAAAAGACTTTGAATGACCAAAAATACACTCTCTGAGCATTAGTTAATCTCCCTCTAGTTTCCTAACCACGACACAATTAATCGCCTTTGGGTTTTAGGATAGAAAACCTAAAAGGTACACAAATTAAGACACAAAATTAATCACAACCGAAGAACAACCATGAAGAACATAAATTAGAGAAAAGACGAACATCAAACAATTTCATTGCCAGCCGACCTAAATTCAAAGATCTAGAACAAAAAGATCACAAAAACCTAAAAATCCAAGAAATTCAGAACGTGGGAGACAAATTAATGTCTCAAAGTCTTTTAGCTTTCGCTTAAAATTTGTCGTATATCTTGAAATTGAGACAACAATTCGAGTTCCTTTCTATAGTATCTAAAATTGGCAAGTCATTATCGCATTAGCACTAGTCTCCTTCGCATTTCATTGTTATTCTAAAGTTTTTATGTTTAAGCATCCATGCCTCCCTACTTGGTGATTGAACTAGAACACAAAACCAATATTATATTGCACTAATGCTCATAAATTACTGTGAAAACATTAGCCAATAAAATGCTAGCAGAAGTACCCAGAGGCGGCGCGTGGGCGGTGTGCGCGAGCGGGGCAACTGCAGAGGCCCCCCAAAAAAAAAGGCCCCCTAAATTCCTATATATACATATTAAGTAAAGTTACAAATGAGTTGTTGTTGGCACAGTGGTAGAGAATGACTTATGGTTGGAAATAGCTTGCGTTCGAATCGCGCGGAACTTTTTATTTTATAAAAGTTGTGATAGACACAGCTGTACTATGACATTAATATGCATTTCTTTTTAATAGACTAGTTGAACCGCCGTGTGCTACGCACTCGTCAGTCAACTTTAATATTTTCCTATAAAATAAGAGTAGGTCTCATGAGATGGTTATACATATAAAATAATTGATGTCAGCATTAAAAACTACTCCGTATATAACAATTTGATTAAAGTATTTGGAAAGTATAATTTCAATAGTTATCATAGATAATTATGGAGAATCAAAATATAAGCCAAATATTTGGTCCACCGAGAGTATCAGAACCTGGTAGTAATTAACTATTCGATTAGAGAAAGCTTGAAGCCAAAAGCATGCATCATCAGTAAGGTATGACTATACAACTTAAACTTTTTCAAATACTTGCCTTGTGCTTTCGGGCGAAGAGTTTAGTTAACAACCTGTCCAGCAACTGGAATTTTCCACATTGTGCAACTATTTGTTCTACAGGAGGATAGAAGTCTGCCACAAGGAGAAAACCAAAATCACAAAAGAAGAGAAACAAAGTAGCAGATTTCCAGATTTGGCCATCCTAGGTACTCACATGATCCATCAAAAGCAGATTCCAAGAGATCTGGATGGTCGCAATTTTTCCTGAGCTGAATCATTAGATTGCTAAGCTTTACTTTCAAACCACGTGGCACACCCCCTGCACTTTTAAAATGATCATTCAGCAGAGCAGAACACTGTAACCTCATAAATTCAAAAGCAACATGACATTGTCATTTTGCAAACATGAATTCAACTTTACAAAGCATAAATGCCTGAAACCCAAATTATTAACAATTCTCTATGAAAATAGGTGTTATTAGGTGCTACAGTTAACTTGTGACTTGTGAGTTGGATTGCATGATTAGAACTACATATAATCATTCAGAATCCCTAAATGACACTTCATATTCAGTAACTGATACTCCAATTTTTGCTAATTTATGAGATAATGGCTCATGGACTTCCCTACCATAACATTTCATCACCTCTAATATCCAGTTCTGGACATTTCCAACAGCTAGCAAACCATCAATATGCTAATACATCCGATAAATAGTTCTATTCTCAGTGTCTAACTGTCCCTGGTGTTGGGGGTGGAGGGTAGGTATCTACTCCTTTTAGATGATCCCAGAAGCTCCCGTGTTTGTTCTTTTGATTTGAGCTGATGAAAAGAAACACTTGTTGCCCTTTTATATGCTGCTAGTTTGCTACAGCGTCAAACCATTAAAACCTAACAAAACCCCAACTGAAATACCCCCTAAAACCATAAATATCCTAAGTTGCAAAAAATGACCATTTTCAGGTAAAAATCAACGATTATTCCAAGTTCAGAAACCCATAACCCAGAAACCCGACTCACGCATTTCCACATTGAAATCAGCCAATCAAATAACCAAGATACCTAACAAACAGTTTCTTAATCTCTGAAATAGCATACATAATCCATTAATTGGACTAATGAAAATGAAAAACAAATGCAGTAAATTTTAATCAATTGAAATCAATGATTAAGAAACTAAGATTGATGTTTAATCTAAACCCACTCCCCAATTCCACCCTAGAAAACACCAAAACAAGCAAATTCACCATCAAAACAAACACAACCAAAAACCCAAAACAAACAAAATTTTACTTTCTAAAAGAGTACTTTTCATCAGCAATGTGAAAACCCTCTCAATTTCCCTTATCAAAACCAGAAGTAGAAGAAGAATCATGTTGGGTTCTTTTCTGAAACATTTCATCAAACAGCTAAAGTGCAATAATAAATCCCATAACCCACCATGAATTTCCACATCAATTGTTGGTGGTACTTATAAGTAGCTGGGAAATTGAACAAGAACAAATAGAATCCATAACTACTTCTGTTATTACTCATACTGCATCTCCATCTCCCCATAATCTGTCACAAAAATTTAATTATTCTCCAATTTCATAAACCCATACCCAGAAACCCGACTCACGCATTTCCACATTGAAATCAACCAATCAAAGAAGACCCTTAACAAATGGTTTCATAATCTCTGAAATAGCATACATAATCCATTAATTGGACTAATGAAAATGAAAGATAAATGCAGTAAATTTTAATCAATTGAAATCAATGATTAAGAAAGTAAGATTGATGTTTAATCCTTCGCTAAAAAGAATTAAAAAAATACCTGAGGAGAGAGAAAGATCTGACGCGTGATAATGAACAAAAATGGAAGTCGTCTCCGCAAAAATTGGTGAACAATGAGGACGGAAAAAAACCAGGTGATAGGTGAAGGGTGAAGGTGAAGGTGCGAAGGAAGAGAGAGAGAGACGAGCAGAGTGTAGTTGAAACTCAGTAGACCTTGTAACGGATCGTTTGAATCGGATTCGGATTGGGTCTAGTCGGGTCGGGTCATTTGGGGTTATTTTTCTTTCTGGTCGGTTTCGGGTATGGATCGAGTCCATTAAGGTTTAGGGTTCAATTTTAATTAATTAGGTCGGGTCTAGTTCAGGTCAGAAATTCGGGTCCATATCGGATCGGTTCGTATAAGATCGGTTCATATTGGATCAGGTTTTTCGGGTCAGCTCGAGTTTTTTGGGTCGGATTACATTTGTCAGGTTTCGAGTTTTGATTAGGTTATTTCTCTTTAGATTTGATGGTCACTAACATAATATTATCAAAGTATTTTACTATAACACATAAAATAATAATAATAATAATATGAAAATCTAAAATAATTGTATTTAAAATTAATGGGTAAATTCGAGTTGCTCTTCTGTTCCGATCGATTTTTGGATCTTTGGTTCGGGTTTATTTAAAGTTTACAGTCATTATCGGTTCGGGTTAATTCGGTTTCGGGTGAAGATCGGTTCGGGTATTTCGGTTCGAGTCGTTCGGGTATAGGGTCATTTCAGGTTAGATCACTTCCGGGTCGGTTTCGATTTCGGGTTGGGTGTATTTGGTTTTTGGGTTAATTTCGGATCGTCATTTTAGATCAATTTTGGGTTGTAGATCAGATCAATCAGGTCGATGTTTTGAGTCCGGGTCAATTTTGCCAAGTCTAATTGAAAGGGTGGGGGAGAAAAATAAAGTATTGGCCTACACTTTGTAAAATAAAAACGCGTCGTTTGATGACTCTTGTAAAAAAGCTACAGTAATAATTTCACTTTGTAAAGGTTACAGATAAGATAAGAAGATAAGGTAAAAAAAAAAAAAAGGTTTACCACTTTCCTTTTTCACATAAACCAGTAGAAATCAAAACCTTTTACCACTTTTTTTTTTCACATAAACCGGTAGAAATCAAAACATTTTACCACTTTCCTTTTTCACATACACCACGCCGGAGATTTTTTTTTTTTCTTTTTCCACCATAGTTTCAGTTCAATGCCGCCCAGGAAGAAGGTGGAGTACCGAGTTGAGGTCAAACCCGACAATGTTGAGTATGTAGTCTTTTACCTTTTTTTTTTTTTTTGATATTTTACTTTCATTTTAATTTCTACAGCTCTTTGTATTTCCCTTTTGATTTTTTTTTCTGGGTAAACAACAAATTTAACATCCTGGATTTACGTCCGGAAGATGAGTTCATTCTGAATCTCGATCGTAATGTTAAAGGGCCGTTAATATTAGAGAGATAGATTTACGGATGATGTATCGAAAGGGGTTGTAACCTTGAATAAAAATCCCACCACCTACCGAGACCCAAATAATCCTGCTTTGAAAATCAGTATAGTTGGACATTATTCAGGTATTGATGTTACAACTGAATTTGCTGTGAAGAGAGAAAATGGTTATTTCTCTGCTTACTATCTAGATAACGGGGTTTCCTGGAAGAATTGTCATGGAACCAAGTTATTTATAAAAGGATTTCCTACAGTGACGGTCAACGTGGCTTACTGAGAAAAAGGAAAACTGGATAGGAAAAAATATGAGAACTTGGGGAAAGGAGTTGGATATATTTGTTGCTCCCCCTCGGTATTTACGATATCTACAATACTAGTTGGCAAACGTTAAGCACCATATTTCCCCACATTGTACGTACATAGTATAACGTACACCTTTTAACCCCTAATAATTTAAATATATCAGGTTGTAGCTTTTATGTTTCTTAAAGTTAATATTTTTCATAAACATAATTTCTTTTTAATTTTCCCCGAAAAAATGAAAATATTGAAAATAAAAAAGTTTTTATTGTATGTACATAGTATAAAGTACACCTTTTAACACTTAATAATTAAGATATATATATCAGTTAGTAGCTTTTATCTTTCTTAAACTTAATTTATTTTTTATAAACATAATTTCTTTTTAATTTTCCCCGGAAAAAATGAAAATATTGAAAATAAAAAATTCTATATTGTACGTACATATTATAACGTACACCTTTTAACCCCTAATAATTTAAATATATCAGTTAATAGCTTTTATGTTTCTTAAACTTAATTTATTTTTTATAAACATAATTTCTTTTTAATTATCTCCGGAAAAATGAAAATATTAAAAATAAAAATAAAAATTATTGTACGTACATCGTATAACGTACACCTTTTCACCCCTAATAATTTAGATATATCAGGTAATATCTTTTATGTTTCTTAAAATTAACTTATTTTTCGTAAACATAATTTCTTTTTAATTTTCTCCGATAAAAGTGAACATATTGAAAATAAAAAAAGTTTTTATTGTACGTACGTAGTATAACGTACACCTTGCTTAATTGGTCAATGTGAAGTAATTGTGTTTTATATACATTTAATATTTTTTCTACGTCGTTATTTTTAAACATATCAAGTATAAAAAAAAAAATCAAACATTTCATTATATAGTTTTGAATTGCAGTTGAATTATAAATCAAATTATAACGCAACTTAATTTTTATTTATTATATGTCTAATAAAAATCAAATCTATTGGTATATAAAAAATTCATTTACGAAATATTATCAAATTGTTAAAAGTATTAATAATATTTACGGAGTATTAAAACTAGTTTAGGTAATAATGTAACCACTGATTTTGTTGGGGGGATAGAAAACGCTTACTTTTCTACTTAGTCTCTGGATAACAGTGCTTCCTGGAATAATCGCATGAGAATCAAATTATTACCGAAAGATTTTCCAATGGTGGTTAACGTGTCTTATCAAGAAAGAGGAAAACTAATAAGGAAAAAATATCAGAATCCGGGGAAAGAAGGTGGATTAGAAACAATTTTACGCTCTTAATTTGTATTTATTGCATGAAAGAAATGACTATGAGAACCAGTTGGCGTTTCATTGTATTGATGTCCATCTCGCTGAAGCAATTCGCTTTCGTCCAATTTTCGAGTTTGTTAAACGATCTCTGCACGATGACGCAGCGATCTCTGCACGATGATGCAATTGATCAATTCCGACTTTGTTGGCAAACACTTACCAATTAGGTTCAACTAGAACTGCTCGAGAAAAAAAAAAATAACTTAACTAATATCCTAAATTTTGGTGCGAACAAGGTAGAAGATTAGTGAATGATTAAGCAACATATTACACTCTTCCTTATGGAGTCAGAAGTAGTGAGAGAAGCAAGGAGATCAAATGTCAGAGGAAAGCACAATTTGAATTATTTGGGAAATTGTAAAATCTCTATACTATTTTCTATTTGATTTTGATATTTGTTATGATAATTTATTATTTACAAATCTATTTCCTTGTTTTGTAGGTAAACTTAATAGATTTATCCCAAGGATCCGGGCTGAGTCAACAATCCTCTCCAAATTGCAAGGAGCGATCGAGTTGGATAACATGCGCTGCTGAGTTGAGAAGATTGATAGATAATTATAAAGGAATTAAAGGTTTTTTATTCTCCTTTTCATTTTTATATCAAATCCAAACTTTTAAACTAATATGCATATTTGATGCTTATGGTAATGCATTATGCATGCATGATTGTTTAATAAATAATGGTGTTAAGTTGGTCTCCTCTATGGAGGATGTACTTTACAATCACATATACGCCTCTTCCACAAATTATTTCCAATCGTATTTCTATTAATCTATAATCTTCGTCATCCCAATACAATATAATATGGTATATTCGAAACTATATAAATTGGTTATGGGAATCACTAATACTATGAGTTTACTTTTTCCTTGAATGATCTTTTGCCTTGCATTTGTTTTCTTTGGTGGTTTCGATTTATTGTCTATAAGGGATATTTGATGCTTGTTCTATTTCAGTTTAATTGATACCTATTTTACCCTGTCGTGGAGCATTTTTGTAGGCCTTCGATATTTTTTATTAACAATTTCGGTTGATTGTTGCCGTGTTGAACCACTTTATATTACAGTTAAATTTTAAATGCCAACCTGAGTTATCGAGTAAAATGAAATGAGAAGTGTCGAGAAGGTTGGATGTATGAAGTTAGACATCTTAAAAAGTTACTGTTATTTCCCTTTTGTAGTAAGGTGATTTGAGCTCATTTTTCTAGTTTATTATATGGCTATCTTTGATACGTGCTTTGAGAGAGCATGACGACTCAATTGCAAAGTTCATCATCCGCATATGCATATTGTACTTCTAGTTGGGTTCCTTGTTAGTCGAGTAGTGTAGGACTTGTATAAACTAATTTTGGCGGTTAATGATTTGACGTACATTAGGCTGTTCTTTTGGACTCGTCATTAGGTTTTTTACTAAGTTATGTGGGGTTTTCCTCTTCTTTGATGATGATAAATGTTAAATCACAAAGGATAATATTGATTAACGATAATATAACTCAACAGTTTGATCATAACTTAGTTACATCATTGGTTTATATAGGAAATCATAACATAACTCTATTATGCTCAGGACTCTATTATATTCCTAAACTATCACAACTCCAGTTTTCTAAACATAAGAACCCTAGATGTACCATAACTCTAACACTCTCCCGCAATCGTAACGGCAGTAACACGAACAGTACGATTGAAGTGTAAAATCATGATGACCGAAACTATCAATCTGATGTTGAGATAAACAAGTACACTCCTGCTCCTTTGCTGCGGTACACTCCGCAATAATTGGTGACGACTTTGGCGATACTAGGACACGCCGAGCACCAACACAAACACAGGTAAACTCCTGATTTAGATTCCGTAAAAAACCAACGAACAAATACACTCCTTGATTACTAACTTTGCGCACAAAAATCGAAGAGGTAAGTACACTCTTAGTCTCTTGCTTTGTTGTTGTTTACTAACGCACTCACACCGACCAAAAAAGCTCACATGTACACTCCTGCTAGACGTTGCACAAACCTAAACGAACGGGTACACTTCTTGTTCGAGATAAATTTGCGCACCACAACAATGATTAGTCACACTAGCGCAGTTACACTTCTGCACACGAACAACACGCTTTTGCAGGTACACTCTTGCATGAGCACCGAAACTAACTAATCAAATCTTGTAGTCACCAGACACATAGTGAACAATTCTTATCTTACGACATGTGAAAAACCGTTCATGTCTTACGACACATGGAGAACCGAAACATCATCAAGATTTATCACCTATTAGTTCTTGCGTACGACCCACATCATCAATTCATCATCGCCAAAACTTTATTACCAGCACAAGAAAATTAGGCCAGTAGTATCAATACTCCCAACACACACGAATTAGGCTAGTATATAAACAAACCAAATACAGATCAAAAATAACACTTGTCGCACCACAACAATGATTAGTCACACTAGCGCAGTTACACTTCCTCACTACTCACAATAAGTCCCAACACTTGTCATCAATGCAAAAATAACCTCTTTTTGAAAAAAGAGAGGGAACCTTTGGACTTCTGACAGCTGGAAACCCACCCATTTAATTTAAAATGGGCCGGGTCTGGGGGGCATGTTGTTTGGGCTCCCAATTGAATACCAATTGGGCCATTAAGTCCAAAGCCCAAGGGCTCACAACAACAACATCAAACCCACTACATTCCAAAAAGGCTATTCAGCCGCCAACCAAGGCCCAAGGCCCACTTGCAATAAGTGACGTAAGGGCATTTATTGTACAAACACTATAAATAAGCCGTTAGGGCTCACATACCAAGGTACGTCCAATTTTTCGCCTTACGACTACTCTTCTAGAGACCTTCTCTCTAGAATCCGAGCATCGTTCTTACTTAGGCATCGGAGGGCTTTCCTCGGAAACACCCCCAAGGCTAGTAACTTGTCTATTGTGCAGGTGAATTCGGACACGACACATTCAAGCTAGCAAGATCTTCAACACACAAAAGGGCCTTCATTCGAAGCCCATTGTTCCATCCACTTCAACACCGAAACATGTCGTATAAATAAGAATGGAGGAAGTATTAGAGATATAAAAACGTCATTTTTCACATACAAACATCATATTGTCTTTATGTTTTATCCTTTAATACTTGTCATTTCTCTATTTTGTCTTGTTATTGGTTGATATTAGACCTGTCAAAAATCGACCCGACCCGAAAACCGATCCGAACCCGACCCGAAAATACTGGGTCCTGAACAAGATTTTGCGACCCGTAACCCGATTTTATCCGAACCCGAGCAACCCGAAAAGTAATGGGTCAAAACCCGACCGAACCCGTTTTGGACCCAACCGAATGAAAATCGTTGTATTTATAGTAATAAATGCGATTATGAGAAAATTTAAGCATAATAAACACGCTGTTTTTTACTATTATTGTGTGTAATATGATTTTAATTTGAATTATACGCCATTTTACGGTTGAATTTGACTAAATATAAACTTATGTAGGAAAATTTGTTAATTTGTGCCCATATTTTGTATATTTATCACCTAAATTAATGAAAATATAATGCGCGTTTTAAAATCTCTCAACCCGTTGGGTCGACCCGAACCCGAAAGTTCTGGGTCTTGAACAAGCATTTGTAAACCCGAACCCGAAAGTGACCGACCCGATCTAACCCGAACCCGAAAATAATTTTTTACAACCCGACCCGACCGACCCGTTTGACAGGTCTAGTTGATATACATCATGTTCACTATCCACTATAGTCCACCTTCTAAATTGCGTTCAAAATATCACATTATTATATTTTAAAAAAATGTATAATAACAGATATTGTTAGTTAAACTTGTGTATTCATATACAAGTGTGAAACCTCAAATGATGCAGTTATAGGAAAAACTGAGGAAATTATTTTTGGCTTTAGTTACCTACTTACCTTTATTTAAATACTTGCTTTGTCCTATAATATTATCAATATTTGCCTTTAGACAATTATTTATTTTAATTTTTTTTTGACATAGGCGTAATTTACATAAAAGAAAAGTTCTAACTTACAACACTACTACTAGATCGTTAAAGATCCTTACAAAACCTAGACTAATAAACCGATCATTTATCAACTATAAATAAAAATATCTATTAAAGTTAATACTCTCAAAATATTTACCCTGCTAACCCGAGGTTGTTTGACACGATATGAATTTTAGTACGGTAGAACACATCACCTTGAATGTGTGAAGAAATTGAATGACCTTTTATAGATAAAAAAAATATTTAAATAGATAAACCTAAGAAGTAGAGGTTTTCTGAATCTATACTAGGTATACCATTAAAATGGTATACTAAGGACAAAATAGTAACTTTAGTTGGTATATTAAGGGTTAAATGGTAAGTTCATGTAATAAATTGAGTCTGGCCCACGAAAAATAACATTTATATTTGACTTGTTAGTACCAAACCATGTTGTTTAGAACCAAACAAAAATAAAACCACGTTACCAAACTATATTGTTTGGTATCACATGAGAAAATACAATTACTTTTCTTGTACCAAAATATGTGATTTGATACTAAATAAAAATGCAGAATATTAGTATACCATTTCAATGGTATACCTAGTATAAATTAAGACTTCCCTAAGAAATAACCATGTACACAATACTTTATATTGTACAAAACGATACAACTAACTATATATCCTAATAACACTAGGATTCTTTATATAATCTCCACGATTTACACAATTGCAAGAGGATCACCTCTGTCCGAGTTTCCCTGAAATGAAATAAAGTAAAGCTTGGCATAAGTGTATGTATACACGGAATGATCGAGCAAATATATCTCATGATTATCAAATATCAATTGAATGTCATGAAAATAAAATGGTTGCAAATCTTGCAATGCTAAAACAGCATAAAAAGGTAGGCAAGCAAAAGTATAATACTTCAACATACAGAAAAAAAACAACTCATACCCTGTTATAGAAAAATCCTTTTCGTTGTGTGAGCTTATTTTCCACTTGTTCCCATATCTGCAAAAGTGAATCCATGAAACATGATCTACAGATTAGAGATGAAATTTTAATTTCAACATGTGAAAAACTTATACTACGGAGTATCTGTCTACCTCCATTTCAAAATAATCTTTACGTTTTTCGTTTTAGTTCGTTTTATAATGTTCTTTACTTTGTGATTTATTCTATTATTGGCGTGAAACTTTACTATCTCATCCTTTTGGAAATTTAGTGAAACACTACCTTTAAGTTTGGTGGTTTTGTGAATTGCTACCTTTTAAAAAGGAAATTATATTTTACTACCTTATAAGTTTGGTTTGTTTGACTAACACTACCATTTGCCGTTTTTTGTTAATGTTTTACGTCTTTGGACTCCACTACAACGGTTATTTAATATGGCAAATGCACAAAATGACAAATGAACAGAGATATTTAAAAGAATAGAAGAAATACACGACGGAAAACATTAACGAAAGACGTCAAATGGTAGTGTTAGTCAAACAAACCAAACTTATAAGGTAGTTAAATTAAAAAAAGTTTTTATAAGGTAGCAATTCACAAAACCACCAAACTTAAAGGTAGTGTTTCACAAAATTTCCCATCTTTTTTACCCCCACAACATTCATCGCTTTCTAGTTTCCACTCACTTTCTTTTATTAATTTGTTTATTTTTCTTACATTCACACACCTTTTTATACTCCATCACTTACTTTATCCATATTTTATTACATTTACCCACCTTAATAAAATATTTGTTCAAATAGTAACTTTTAAAGAACATTATAAAACGGAGGTAATGATATCTAAACTTGCCTTGTTCTTTGACCGAGCTTCATCTTTCCTGTCCAATTTATCAAGAACTCTGAACAAAATGCTCCTATTAGTTGAAATCCCAACGAGTGAGCACATAACACAGATAATAATGGCAGCCCACAATGATTTGTGGTGTACGACAGTGTAAACTCCAGTCATAAACGCCATTAATGTTCCATAAAAAGATTGGATTAGTACTAACACGCTTCGATCAATTAGTAGTTGTGACTCATCTTGATCACAATTCATAGACCATATGAGGCAAAACAACACGAACATGGCACAACACATTGCATATGTGTCTGCAAGTATGAATACCAAAAACGACGCTTTTCTTACTAGAATGATTTCTCCGCTACTTTGGTCAAAGCCACCAGGGACGGTGAATGCTGCTGCGAATGTAAGGGTTGCAAGTAAAGCGGCCACTACCGATAATGTAGTTCGCATTTCTCCTGCTGATGATCCCAAATTTCGTAGCCGTGGATTAATCCCCACCCGTTGAGCCATCTCTTCCTATAAATAAATCAACGAATTTCGTATTTATTTAAAATATACACTTGGTCGGTACGAGTATTAAGAAAAAGAATTGAATGAAATAAAATAATAAACAAGTGGGTTGAGTAGATATTTTAATGAGTAAAAAAGTGGGGAACATGTCATTTTAAGGTGGTGTAAGGTGGGATGAGTTTCTGAAATTATTTGTTTAATAGGATGGTGGGTCATTGGGTAAATTAGATGTATTATTTAATTAGATGGTGGGGTTAATAAGTTACTAAAAATGGCAAGTATATCTCTTAAATAAATACGGCCGGAAAAAGCAGGTGAATCCCTTAAATAAATACGGATGGAGTAATATAATTGGAAGTGGGGATCAAAACATGTCAAAAAGAAAAAGAAAAATGTGTATTTCTTCATAAAATACGGCCGTTTAAGAAAAGTATATATCTCTTTTAAAAACACAGAGAGAGTACCCGTATGTTTTAAATAAATTCGGAGGGAGTAGAAGTTAAAAAGAAGTAGGCGTACGTACCCATTCGTAATAATGGTCACATAGCTCTGCTAGCAGTTTTGTGGCAGGGGTTTTATGTCTTTTGTCCCTAATACTACGATTAACGCCTTTGTGGAGTAGTAATTCTGCAAACAGTATATCTTCACGTTCGAGTGCTCGATGCAAAGGCGTTTTACCATCATAATCACGTCTGTTTTTCATCTCCCAAATCAGTGGAATTGCTAGAAATTTCTCATATTCTTGGTAAGTAGTCAGCTTGATACGGTGTAAGGGTGAGTCTTCTTGTTCGATACAGAGTTGTCTAAAATCGTCATAACATGTTATGAAGGCTTCAATAGATTCTAAGTGGCCTCTTCTGCATAATCCAATCCATACATTTGGAGAAATTGCTACTGACGAAGGGTCTTCTGTTATCAACAACTTGGTTAGCCACCCGGCACCGTATTCGGACGCTATGTCGATCGGCCTTTTTCCGTTCTGGTCAGGCTTATTGATCAAATATGGAAACGTCTTTAGCAACAACTTAGCAGTCGTCTCTGCATTGCATACATACACAAGTTAAAAGATAGGGTGATGTCATCATTGTGACACATAAGCATGTCATGTCATCATTGTGACACGGCTTAAATGTCGCATGTTACGGCCTTTATCATTTTCGTAGTATTTTTAAGTGATGGAGATGAGAGCACTTAACTATTTGCATTCCTATTGTTTGGTATGAGAAGTGTGGTAACACAATCCCTTTCTTAAAAATTACCATTACCAGAATTTGTTAATAACTCTCTTAATCTTTAGGCCTGGCCATAACCATGTCCAACATGGGACACAACACAAAGCCCAATATTTAAAGGGGCTTCAAAATGTGAAAAAACAGCCAGTTGTATAAAAAAAAAAACCTTTATGAATTATGGATGATTTGCAATGCCCGCGTGAATTATATGTCCCCTTCTAATCTCACATTAAATTTTTCATCTCTATTAGTCAATAGAAAAAAAAAATAGATGAGGCCTTTGAATTGAGGGCCCTAATTTTGATATTTAGCACAGGCCTCCCTTACGTTGGACCGGACCTGCTAATCTTATTCGTTACAAATGATTCTTTTCCCAAGTTATATCAAACAACTTATAATAATACCATCTGTTTTTAAAAAAGCAGAGATATATACTTTAGTCGAATAGATTCTTACCTCTGCAACTCGACAGAACGTAAAAGATGGTTCGGCCATCGTGATTCTCAGTAGGAACAATAACTGATTGTGTAGAGTCTGCAGAAACATATCTGCAAATCTTCTGCACAACTTGATCCATTCCTTTTTCAACAGCGATGAAGAGTCGACTTTCCCCTCTACCATTACGCTCTTTATAAATCCAAGAATCCTTTGATATAAAATGCAACACCAAATTTTCAAAATGATGATGCAGAGCCATGTCAAAAGGAGTAATTCCCTCTCTATTTTGGAATTGCCATTGAGGTGAATCTCTTATCCTACATTTTTTCACAAGGCATAATGCAAAAGCTTCGTTGTCATTGTGAACAGCAATATGTAGAGGGATATCACCATCGTCGTTTGCTATAAGGCTTAATTTTTGGAGAGAGTTGATGTCAACCTCTTCTAGCAATAAAATTGGCCATAGTTCGCCTTTTTTTGCCCACTCATGGAGCATTGAAGTTCCATTTTCACCCGTTACATGTACGATTTCTGGATGTTTCTTGTACAACAGCCTCCATACTTCTTCTGCAATCACAAATGAAAATTATATTGTTATTAGACTTCTTGCAATAAAGTTACTACCTTCGTTTCGTAAATATTTTTATTTTTTACGGTTATTATTTGCACAAAAATATTAAGACGGAAATGGAAAAGTTGATTGAATATAATAAAATATGGATAAAATAAGAGAAATGTGTAAAAAGGTGGGTGTGTGTAAGAAAAAATTGAAAAAAATAAGGGGAAATGAGTGGAAAATTATAAATGTTGTGGGGGTAAGAAGAGAAAGGTGGTAAATTTTTATGTCCAAAAATAGAATAAAGCAAAGTTTAAAGAACATTATGAAACGGCAACGGAAAGTGTGAAGATCATTTTGAAACGGATATAGTAGTTGCTTATATAGGTACATTCTTGCATACAATATTGTAACAGTGAGTTGGGAACTCTAGTTTAACGAGGAAAAGTGTGTGAAATTGTGAAAATAGGAGAATTCCTTAATTTTAGCTTGTTTGGCAATTTAAATAGAATAGTGAGGAAAAGGAAATGTGTGGAAATATGTGGAAATCAACTAGTTATTTTTTGCATGTTTTAGAAATCAACTAGTTATTTTTTGCCTATTTTAGACATGATCAAACGGCAGGCCGGGCTGGGCTTATGCATAAAAATCAGCCTGCCATGTCGGGCCGGGCCAAGATTTGGGTCAAAAAATTGTGTCCAAACCCGCTATTTACAGGCCTAAAATACCGGGCTTTTCGGACCATTTTCGGGCCGGACCAAATTTATAACTAAAAAGTGTATTTTTGTGTTTTCCAAACCCGGCCAAAAAAATAAATTTGCGGGCCGGACCCGGAAATCGGGCAGGAAAATTCTGCCCAAATCCGTAAAAATTTCGGGCGGGCCGGGCTCGTCTTGATCAGGTCGTACTTTTCAACATATTGTTACTTTTCTTCACATTTCCGAGTTAACTTGATTTCTAAAGACAGTGTTAAATTACGATTTGGATTTTTTTACCTGTGCAATGTGTCATGATGTAGAAGATAGCCTGGCCATCGAAGTTTTCAACAGTAGTGGATGATTGTGAAAAGTTTTGAGCAGCAATCAACTCCAGAGCAGCGTTGCAAATCTTGTTAACTACTTGACCCATTTGCTTTTGGACAGCGATTAAGAGCCGTCTCTGCCAACGACTAACAGGCTCTTTATAATTCCAAGAATCCTTTGAAATGAAATGTAAAACAAGACGTTCCCAACCTTTTTCTAGCGCCACATCAAGAGCTGTAATTTCGTGTTTGTTTTCGTATCTCCATATTGGGATATCTGAAACTCTAGAATTTTCCACAAGGCAAAATGCAAACTCTTGGTTGTCATTTTTTACCGCAACAAGAAGAGGATTATCACCATCAATGTTTCTTAACAAGTTTAATGACTTTAAACTGTTAGTGTCGTCAACCTGTTGTAGTAATATGAGAGGTCGTAGTTTTCCTTCCTTTGCCCATTCATGGAGCACTGAGGTCCCGTTTGCACCAACTACGTGCAGGAGTTCTGGGTGCTTCTTGTGTAGCAAACTCCATACTTCTTCTGTAATCACATGTAATTTTTATTAGTTTTCTGTTATGGATGATGATAAAGGTCACAAGTTGCGACAACTAAAAATTGTCGCAATCTTATGTGTCGCAGTTTAATTGGCACATATAGGTGTCATGTAGGCTATGCGTCATCAGAATATTTTTACTACAAATACAATATTTTTACTATAAAAATATGTAAATAAGGTTGTCGACATAAAGAAGGAAACAAATTAGAATATTAAGATTTTCCTACCTATTTTTGTAACATATATAATAGGTTATATAAGTTAAATATTTTAGTTTCCAATTTAAATCATGACACATAAACATGCCATGTCATCATTGTGATACGGCTTAAAGGTCGCATGTTGCGACCTTTATCATTTTCGTTCTGTTATTACTACTTTCTGAGTTTAACATCAATTCAATTTTTATTAGTGATGATTGAAGCTGACCAATTGTTGTTGGTTCAGTGGTGATTGGGGCTGAACTTGGTAGGGAGAACCCTTGTTCGATCCCTCGCAACAACAATTGGGAGGGGACTGTAATATATCCACCAAAAACTCACCCAAATCCGGATTAACCCTAATGGTGAACCGGGTGCTAACACCAAAAAAAAAATATTAGTTACCGTACTTGTTATTACTACTTTCTGAGTTTAAGATCAATTTGGTAAGTGTTGATAGTAAATTATAAGATACCCCGTAAAGAGAAAATGTTATATAAAAAGTTTTGCGCGCACAAGGTGTACAATAAATTTATTGTACACCAGGATAACTTTTAACCAATTTTTTGTAACTTTAACATAGTTTTAATTAACTTTTATATTATTATAAAAAGTTGATAGATAAACCTTTTAAAGGGTTAATTGATTAATTTTATACATTATTAGTGATTATGAAGAAATAAAATGAAAACTTTTATCACTAAAAAATACATAACTTTTACGTACATAAGGGTAACTTTTAATTTGTTGTACAATATTTATTGTACACCACTTATAAATAAGAATTTGAGAATGCTATATACGGGGTTGAATCTTTCATCTTTGGTAATGGACACACATATATTATACGTACGTAGTAGTACACATGATGCGCATTCAACTCTCAAAATAACCGTTAAAGATGGTTGTGGACTGGCCCGATGGCATGAAAAAAGCCCGATTCGACACTAGCATGATATCGTGGGTCGGGCCAGTGCTGCATTTTGTTGAGAAAAGCATGACGCGACTCGACTCGACTCGCCACGACAAAACACACTAAATATAGTAAAATTAGGCTTAGGCACTACGGTCCGACTTGGCCCGGTCCTATAGCCTGTGGGCGGGGCAAGTGCTGAATTTTTTTGGAAAAAGCACGACAAGGCACAACACGTCTCATCCCGACACGACAAAGCATGATAAATTTAGTAAAATTATGCTTAGACACGACAGACCAACCCGACAGCATGTGAGCCTGATTCTGTTTTAAACTTTTCAGCCCGATACGGCGAATAGTGGGTGTGGCTTAGACCCGACCCATTTAAGCCCAAAGCCCGTACTCGGACCAAAACTCGACTCGGGCCGTCCCACAACCATCTTTCCTGCAATTAACTTAATGCAATTGAAAGATAAAAGAGCATACATTTCAAACTTAATAAAAATCCGAAAAACTCACTTGAGCATTTAGAGGAAACATGAAACGGATTGAAACCATCGCGGCCACTAACACTGTAACCGAAGTCGGAGCGCAAGATATTGAGAGCGAATTTGTTGAACCCATTTGATACTGCAAGAAACAGAGGGCTATTCCCATGATTGTCAACCACAGAAGACAACAATTTCATATCCATAAACAGTATTTCCAACCCACATTCCTCTTCATTATATTCAAGGAACAAATGCAGGGGAGTTCTCCCATCTTTAGCACGTGCTAACCATGGTTTTCCTCCTGGAGGATACTGTACCACAACATGAACACCAGAAGAAGAAGATGGCAATGGAGATGGAGATGGCGATGACGACGATGACTGTTTTATATACACACTCAGCATTAGCTGAATCATCTCAAGATTTCCCCAGATTGCAGCTAAATGAAGAGGGTTCCAATCCCTGAAACTTTCCTGGTGAGAAAGGAGGATTTGTAACTCTCGAGTTGGCAATCTATGGATAGCTTCTCTGAGGAATGGTATACTTGAAACACTACGGGTGGCGTTGTGGAAGATGTTGCCTTCACGATCGGAGGCGAGAAAGTAGTGGGTAGCTTTAATAGACAGGAATTTTCTGAAAAGCTTCACATCTCCTCTGTTTGCTAATTGCTTTAACTCCCAGTCTATAATCATGGAGAATGGAGATGAATCAAGTTCTGGTAGTAGAATTGAAGATTTTTCTTGGTTTGGGGTCAACAGAGTTCAGCGCTCACTAGTCACTACTCACTAATTATGATGTTACTATGTTACAAAACTTATACATTCATATATTTTTCTCCCACGCATTGACTTTGGGAAAGGCGGCACGTACTTACGAAGTTGCTGCGAAAATATTACTCCTTCCGTCTCGGAATACTCGATCCGGTTTAATCGGGACAAAGTTTAAGGGACTTGAATTGACTTATTTAATTTAATAGGTAGTAGTTGACAGTGGGGTATTATTTTAATGTAGTTAATGGGAGGTGGATGAAGAGGTGGGGTTGGGGGAGAGTAGAGGTTGAATTTTTAATTATTTTTTGTATGAAATAGGGGATAGGTGGGTTAATAGGGGTGGAGTGAGAAATAATATAATATTGTTAGAATATTTCCATTTTTAGAAACAGATCAAGTATTAAGGGATGGCCCGATAAGGAAAACAGGTCAAGTATTCCGGGACGGAGGGAGTACTCCTTATATGTGGTGCTGAGCAAAATCATACAAAAACAAAAAATTCAAATCGGTATCTAATCCAAAAAAATGGGTATTTGAACCGATATGGTTATTGGTTCGGCTAAATTACTTTGATGTATACTCCCTCTGTCCCTTAATACTCGACCTGTTTTGATCGGACACGCTTGTTAATACACAAGTTTGACAACCAATTTTTTTAATTACATATTATAAAAATTTCTAAAAACATTATATTTTGAAAATATATATTAAGAGGAAGCCAACAATATATTATACGAAGTATACTAATATTTTTTTTCATATATTATAAATAAAATAGGGTCAAAGTGAATTATATGAATAATGCAAAAGGTCAAAACAGGTCGAGTATTAAGGGACAGAGAGAGTAGTTCATTTCGGATGTATAATGAGAAATGCCGAAATTTAGTTAAGACCCATATTCCAACTTTGAACATAAGCTTTTGTGTTAAAAAAAAAAAAAAAACTTTGGACATAAGCCGCATAAAAGTCAAAATAGGAAGGGATTGAGAAATTGGGTGGAATCTTACTCGAAAGATAAAGTGACGCAAGAGGATATAGAGCATATAACAACTTAACAAGTGCGTTCCCATGTGACCATGTCCTATTAAGATTCAACTAGTTTGTGGCCCGGACGTTGCTTCGGGTTTTATTTTTAGTGGGATTTACTTATTTTAAATATGTGCGTATGTGGTGCTATTATCTGATTTCCATGCAAGATCAGTGGCCGATCAAAAAAACAAAGTCGAGTTCTCTTCTTCATGATTAGTTGATTATTATACTCTTGTCAATGTTTCCCTCTTCCACACTCATAATTACACTTCATTACCCTAAGTTTTATTTTATTTTTAAAGCTTAAGTTGAGAAGAGAGGAATTGTACATTTATAAGTTAAGTAATTAATTCTCTTTTGTTTTTTTTCCCCTTTAATTCATTATTATTCATTTTAAAAAGGTTGTATTTATTATTAAAATAGAAAAATATAGCATCATTGTGGCTAGCTAAGATGGTAAGAATGGTAACTTTTAATTCAAGAGGTCTAGTGTTCAATCCTTGCTACTTCACGAGGAAATAAATTTTGATATCAAATGTGTATGGCAATTTAGAAGATATACTATCTCCGTCCATTAGTATTCGCACCGCTTTCTTTTTCAGGTCGTCCCTTAATATTTGCACCGCTTTTATAAATGAAATTTTTTACCAATATTATATTATTTCTCACAATTACCTATTAACCCACCTACACCCCTACTCCCTACAAAAAATCATTTAAAAATTCACATTCCCACTCACCACTCCCCACCCTTACATATTTCCCACTAAATATATTTAAAAAATACCCTACTATCAACTAACACCCATTAAATTAATAAGTCAATTCAAATGTCTTAAACTCCGCACCGGTCAAACCGGTGCGAGTATTAAAGAATGGAGGGAGTATTTCGAGACCAATCTAACAAGTTCCAACATGAAATATATTTCCACTTACGTATACTTCATAGATCACAAAAGGTTACCATATAAAGAGTTTGTTAACAAAACTTTGAAGGTATGAGGTCTCAATTCTCAAAGCCTTGTTCAGTTGTACTAAGTTAAAATATGCTTGATTGATTGAAAAGAACCAACGCGGCGATTCCTCAGTGGCTTACTCGGCCTGTCCTGGCTCCCAGTCAACTGGCTACTTGCTTAAAATCGGGGGCGGAATTTTAACATACTTCCTCGGTTCTATAAATATCGTATTATGGTTGACTTTTATTCTTCTAACACAATACTTTTACTCTTAATATCTCAAATAATGTGTAAGTAAAAATTATAAAAAAAATTGATATTTAGAAAATACTCCCTCCGTCCCTGAATACTTGACCTGTTTTCCTTATCGGGCCGTCCCTTAATACTTGACCTGTTTCTAAAAATGGAAATATTCTAACAATATTATATTATTTCTCACTCCACCCCTATTAACCCACCAACCCCCCTACTCCATACAAAAAATAATTAAAAATTCAACCTCTACTCTCCCCCAACCCCACCTCTTAACCCACCTCCCACTAACTACATTAAAATAATACTCCACTATCAACTACTACCTATTAAATTAAATAAGTCAATTCAATTCCCTTAAACTCTGTGCCGGTCAAACCGGGTCGAGTATTCCGGGACGGAGGGAGTATATATCGATACGAATCTTACATGACCCCACATAACTACAATTTTCTTACGTATAAATCACAAGAAATGGTCAAAGTCGTGGTGTGAATAGTGTAAAACCAAAAGACTGCTTGGATTGATTGCATGTCACAAACCATTCCTACTCTAGATAAATGTACTAAAAAATTTCAGCAAGTTAACCAATGTATCAGGATTCAGGACATAGATTGATGGGGAAATCAGTTTAGTGGCATATCAAACAATCAGGTATGGTTAAAATTTTACATAAACTCTAGAAGTTATCATACCATTCAAATAATTCAAAATCAACAACACTGCAACGACTCTCAGTAACCAGTAAAAAATGGTGGTAACAATAAGTTTTCATAATTTTGTAATGAAAGTTTCATCTCAGAGTAAAGATGGTTGTGGGACGGTTGCCCAGGGCTTCGAGCCGAGCCCATGGGCCTGAACGGAAAACCATTTGTAATAGTTCAGCCGAGAGTTTTAAATTTGGGTCCCAAGCCCACGGGCCGGGCTGTCATACCTAAGCCTTATTTTACTAAATTTAGTGCGTTCTGTCCATGTCGTGTTTTAACGTGCTTTTCCAAAAAATGCAGCTCAAGCCCGGGCCACGGCTCACGACTTCTGTCTCGCCGGGCCTCAGGTCGGCCCGGTCCACAACCATCTATTATCTCAATGTCTATGGTAATCTTTTGGGAAAACTAGTGTGAGATTAATCGTACATGACCTTTCCCTCTCTTCTAACGCCCCAAAAAGATTGCACATGAGAAACCTTCTATGAATGTCAACAGACACAATCACTTATAAACAAAATCAACCAATTTGGCATATCTTTCTCCAAAAACAACATAATCTCTGAAAACAAAATTAACCATTTCGCTAATATGTAGGTAAATACATGTTTCTTTCCAAATCAAATTTAAACAACAGAGAATTACCACTCAGAAAATATCAGTAAAAAATGAACAGGTTACCCCTTTGATTACAGAAAAAGGTTTCACAATCTCTTCTTACAACAGCTATTAGCTAGGTGTCAAAAAAAAAAATACTATTGACTAAATGTTTCAATACATGAAATGGTGTGATACAAATTACAAAAATGACAGTTAGATCACCTACATTAATCTCACACTCGGTCTCATTTCATCAATGGCAAAGTAAAAACCGAGTCTTCTTCCACAAGTCACCAGTCAAAAATATACAACCCATGAGGCAAGGCCAATGCCAGATCTTTAGATCAGCATATATAGTTTCAGTCAATCAATCCTACAATAATGAAGACGGCTCACCAAAACGCTGCAATGATACAAAAGACGCCCACTTTTTTACTTTGAAGTGCCCTAAAATTACAACAGGGACAAAAAAAATGTAATCTTTTATTATTATTTAACTCAATCCCTCTTGCACCACAGTAGAATCTTCATCATTGAGTGTTCTAGCAGCTGATAAAAGCATATCCATACCTCCAGATCCACCCGCTGCATCTTCAAATTCCTGCTTCGATTTCTTGGAAGAATCACCAGAAACCTTCTTTGATTCACCTTTCCTGTGTAACTTCCTTCCAAAATTCTCATAAAACTTTTCCACTTTAAGTATTGCCTTTACCCCTACATCACATTTTGGGCAAAACCATCGCCCCTTTGGAACTGATGTGCGTGGAGGATTCAAACAATAGATGTGAAATCCATGATCACATCCATCACACATCACAATATCATTATCATCTTTGTCAATAAGACAAACCCTACACAGACAAGAAGGGCAATACCAACGAGGACCGTATGCTTTTAACTCCTTGTTTGTCAAACACCTAATATGATAGTATTTGTACGCACAACCACTATGTTCACACACACGGAACTCTTCACCAGTTTTTAGTATACTCCTACATATTTTACAGGGCAATTGTTCATTTCCTTTGAACACTTGAGGTCCGGTTCCTATGATACCATTCGAACATTCGTCGGCATTATCCGGTGCTTCTTCAGTCAATGGAAGAGCATCAACTTCATTGATACCAGAATAAGCAATTAATCTCTCACAAACGACGCAATCTTCATGAGGAGATGCAATACCACTAGCGGCACAATTAGCACAGTACCAACTTTTGTTTGGAATTTCCTTCACAGCGGGTTTGATGCAGGAAACGTGGAACATTCCTTCGCATGAATCACACACAAGACAGTCTCTTCCATCTGCCCTCTCCCCGCACTGTCTACATGTGCAAAACACAGCAGCATCTAGTTCTTCTTGCTTGATTCGCGTAACGAAATCTCTGGTAGATAACTGTTCGAATAAAGTAGTGCTGAGGTGTATATAGGAGACTAATGGATTGACCAATAAACACAAGAACTTTTCTAGCAATGTCTATTAAAGCCCTTCTCGACATTTTTTTTCATTGAAAATAGCAAAACAATCTACACAAAAATCATGGCCACTGGAAGCACATTGTTATATAAATAAATCTATATTAGAGTCAAATTGACAAAATAAATCAGAATGTAGAAAACATTTCTGAAACTATCCTCTGATATTATTTCAACTTTTTTTTTTGGTGGGGGGGGTTTTAAAAGAGTGTTTCCTTCAAATTTCAAGTTAAATAAATGAAATTACAAATTTGCATCAGTAAATCGATACATTGAGTCATTAAAAAACATGTTTTCAAGTTAATTAGACAGAGAACAGATGCCTTGGAGGTGATATCTGGTGTGGTGGTGAAGGTGCAAAGCGTTTTAGGCCATTTACCAGAAAAGTTAACATAAGCTGTGAGTTGGTAACAATTACCAAAACAGAACTTGAAACGAGGATGTTTTTAAAATAAAAAACTAACGCAGTATTAGGTAGTGAATTCCAAAAAACCGACAATATTAGGTAGACCTACAAGATTTCTTTTAATGTTAGGCACTTAGGCTTAGGCCCACCAAAAATTGTTTTAAAAATAATCATTTAAGATAAATCCCAAAAAAGTTCAAATCTTTCAACTTAACAAGTGCCTTAGTACTTGACACGTTCATCTCTAAACAACACAGGTCATCAATAGTAAGCAAAAGTCACAATGGCTATAAACTAGATCCACACCAAATAATATTCATACCAGTCAACATTTATGTAGAAGTTGAATAGATCATTTACCTCGTGTCTTTTGTCACTTGAGGTATCGGGTACTGCACTTCCTCCCTGTCAGGAAATTAATCTTTGAATTAAGGACACGTGAACGGGGAAACATAGCTGTGGACTGACCAGAAAATTTTACGCCAGATAATGAAATAAAACCAAAGGTAATCCATAAGTTCTCACCAGGTCATAACAGGAGGCTCTTGATAACTCAGACATATTATTTGAAAGGGAAACCATCTCATTGCCAATTGTCCGAAGCTTTTTCCATATCTGCAGACAAGTGAGAGCCATGGAACGGTCACATACATTTTTCATAAAATCAAGATAAATTAGATATTTTAGCTAGACTTATATCTATTTGGATAGTTGACTAAGAGTTTTCTTTTCATGATGCAAAGAAGATAACAAAAAACAATCGAAACTCATTTGTTCGATCCTGTTAGAATTAGTAGTTTTTGACACACACAAGAACCACTTACATGAATAGCACAGCAACATATCAAAAGGATCTTCAATCATGGGTCAGACCTCAAGCAACAATCTAAACAATTTCCAGTTCCTGGTTTCTTTATCTGGTAGTTCAGAATCTCAGATGTGTTCTTCAACTATGAGCAGATTATACAACCCTATACTATTCTACAAAATTTCTTTACAGCTTGTTGGTAGACAGGATGGAAAAGGAATCAAGTGAATCTCCGGTGGTTTGTTCTAAATATTTTTTCGGGTTTGGTAGGATAGGAAAGGAAGTGATTGGAAAAGAAGTTTATAAAATTTCCACTTTCCTTTCCTCCCCAGAAACGAAGAGATTGGGATGAGAAAGAAATTATTTGTTTGCCTATTTTTACTTCCCTCCCATGATTAACTTCCTATCCCACTACTAATATCTCCCTTTAAAAATCAAAGGGCAACCTTCTCTTTTCACCATCTTCCACTGCAGCCTCTTTTTTAAAACTTTGCTTCTCTCTACATGACAAACTAAGCCATTGATACGGGAAAACCACCTGGCAGTATGCATTGAAAGATGAATGAATTCTGAACACATACATCATCAAATAGTATGCATCACAAAATCGATTGAGAAATTTTTTATTCTATCTCTCTCTGATTAAAAACTTTGCTTCTCCCTTATTGAAAGATGATTTTAGAATGAATTGAACAAGGTGTTTCATTTGAATCAACTTTTTTTCTAGAAGAATACATTTATTATTTGAGAATAAGGGTATATTGCAAGAGGACTACCAGGGAATTAGGAGTTTGGTTGGGTGATTCATACCATCCACCATACTCCATGTATCTTATCCCACACATTTATTTGTGAAAATAATTATTTTTCCAACATATAGCTTTCTCTCCTGATAAAAGTGATAATAGCCATGTAATTTCTGAACTTAATGTAAATAGTTTTCGGTTCAATGGAAGAACACATAGTATTGTAACATAGACATAAGTAAAGAGGGTGGAATTATCTTTCTAAAGTTCATGTTCCCTTTCTTTCCTTCACTATTAGCAAACCAAACATCGGATTCCTTTCATCAATCCAAAAGCTGAGAAAGTTGCTCTCTTTGCCCTTCGTTTTTATTTTTAACTAAAAAACAACAAAACAAGCTGTTAAGAGCGTGCTTGAATTGGTGGTCAAAGAAGAAATCAAAGAGAAGGAAGATACGTTGAGGTGCTGAAGGTTGAGGAAGAAGGAAAAAGAGCCGCTTATTCACTTACCCCCAAGAATAATACGCCAACCCCAAATAAAGGCAATAATTCCCTGACCCCCCTTTTATAACCACCAGTCCACCACTACCATACCCCATTCTCCCTCTCTTTCTTCTCTTCTTACCTCCATGGCTCCATCGTTCTTTACTGTCATAGTGTTAGACTACAAGTTCCCTAACACTTAGTTTGGATAAGAGGAAATGGATTGAACGGGAGGGAAGGGAAAGGGAGGGGAAAAAGTTCTCTTGTTTGGATAAGGGTTGGTGGAAAGAAGGGAAGGGAGAGGGAGGGATCCATTTTCCAACACTCGTTAATAAACATTGTGCCTCCACAGTCAGAGAGATTTGGAGGGAAAATGAAGCTCCACCTTCCCCTCCTTCCCTCCGTTCTATCTTGCTATCCAAACAAAATGTTCAGGTCATTAAGAGTCCCCCCCCCCCTCAACCCCCAAGCAAAAGAAATACTCCTTTTATTTCTGTAGAAAATAAGCAGTTGATCCTCTCCAAAAAGAACAGTCAGATGAATACAGATAAACTGTTATGCAAGGCGAGGGGCTAATTTAACCAATATTCTAGAGGCAAGGTCGCAAGGACCAAAAAATATCAAAGTTACATTTTCTTCTCTTAACCAATCAACTGAAGTTAACTAAAGAAGCCAAAGTGGGACTCAAAAGTCAAAACAAACAAGGCCTAATCAATCCAAGCCAGATAAAAAGTGGTCTTTACTGAAACGAAAGGGCACATGATATGTACACTCCTCGTACAAAACTATCATTAAGGATCTGAAGTTCTCTAAAAAATAACTTTCACGTTAAGCAATAAAGACATATATACGACTTGTCAACACAACCAACAATCTCCATCTAACTACATATATGAAAACTCTCATTCAAGGAATACATGTACAAGCCTTAAACTCCCTCCAGAAATAAATAATAGTCATGATACTATTACTTGAAAAAGTTCACACTTCAAAGAGTTAATGAAAAAGATTAAGATTGGATTTCCCATTGTAGTCCCGTTCTTGTCAACTCATTGTGAATCCTTAATTTGTGAAGAGTTTGGGACATAATATTACAATTATTTCCAGGAAAGAGTACAAACAACACACACATCGTGCCCCAAGAAAGCATTCAGTTCATTTCTGTATAAAGTAAATTCAAGCTTTTCTTTTTACACTGAAACCAAAGCAATCACATAAACTTAATGAAAGTTGGCAGGATAAAGTACCTGCTGGATATCTGATGAGAACAGCATAGGTGTGTGTTCATATGCGCCCTCTTTTATTCTTGAATCAATAAGGCTGAAATCCAAAACTTTTTCAATTTTAAGCCCATGGAAATTTTCAGTAAGCATCTTGCATAGTGAAGCAAACTTTCCTGACATCACAAGTCTGAAAAAAGCACGTTCACACTGCCTAGACACGGGTGAATGTCCGGATTCACTTGGAGCTCCATTAGATACTAAAGCTGAAAATGCTTTAGCTTCAGTTGAAGCTCCATTAGTTAACTCAGTTCTCAGAATATGAGTATGGCTATCATGATGAGCACCTGTTTCCTGCATAACAAAGAGAGAGGAGAACCCTTTGCTTAAAAATAGGTAACATACAACTATACAAGCATTGCCAAACTACCAAGTCGCAGACCATAAGTCATAACCAACTATTCACCCTACGCTTATCAGTTATAACGAGACTCCCGACTGGAGTAGGGTATATAAAGGGGCTCAAAGTATAAAGCAATGAGCAAAACGTGAATGGAAAGAGAAAAAAGAGAATGGAGATCTGCAGTATACCTTGGCCACGTTTGCATGGCTACTTCCAGCACTACTAAGTAGTGCCTCTCTTATGCAGTCTGCTATACCACCACCTACACCCTCAGTAGGGCAGAGTGATTGACAGATGTTTTCCAAAGCATTTCTCCAATGCTGATAAGAACAATCATTTGAACCATTCACAAGAGAGTGACAATTTATCTTCGGATCACAGACTTGCTCTGAAGAATTTTTTTGTAAATCTATGTCCACTAATTCTTTTACCATCTGCGCAAAACCAGATAAAGCAAATATATAGTAGTAAGAGGCATATGGACTGAGTTATACTAGAAATAGACTCATTCATTCATTAATGTCAATAAACAACTAAATGTTGAGTTCATTCCTGCATACATGAGAAATATGAAATTGCTCGATATAAGAATAAAAAACGAAAACTACTAGAAGTAGAAATTGAGCCTTGTTCAGAACCCATCAGCAGAGAAACCACAACACCCAAATTCCGAGGCGTATAAATGACCAATATCCGGCTAAAAAAAGTTTCACTATTAGAACGTCACTCCTAAATATGGCGGTTTCCCAGACACAACAATAAAAGTACACTAAGACAAGATTTCTTCATGTAAGCAGTTAGCTTCCCATGCTATGTTATCATAAGACAGAACAGGCTCATGACCTCATGCCTCAATAATTTCCAATCAGAAGCAGATAAGAAGGGGAAAAGATTTGCAAGATTATAGATGGCAAATTGTTTAGAGGAAAAAGGGAAGGTAGAGTAGAAATAACTCAATAAGCATGATTGAATTTTCTGTTTGGAAGTATGACACTCTGAATTGTCAACATAGATATTAGGGGATAGTAGAATGCATACGCAAAGCCAAAACCAATCTCCCTATTGCTTTCAATGCTCTCCTTCACACCCACATTACCCCTTGGCTCGGTTCACTCTTGTCCTGTATACACAGAACTATGTACATTGGCTTACATCACACACTTCATTTTATATACCAGATTCAATATCAAAAGTAGATACCTAGGTACACCTAAGCCTACAATCTTACTGATACCTAAGTATACTAAGCCTACAATCTTACGGATCCTTTCAAACTGAGATAGACAAAGTCACAAACTTAGTATACCTAAGTACTAAAGAAAACTATTATCCTATCAGTAGATCTTAATAGCATAAACACCAACATGACAATGCAGAACTTAGGAGCTGAGCTGCTCAATTGAAGCAGAGAAAATGGCGTTACTGGTACAATACTAATTCGTGTCCATGCTCCTCTAGGACCACACAATGGTTTACTTCAGGCTAACATACTCCTGGCACCCAAGTTTTCCAGCAAGACATTTTTTCCCATTGTCAGTGCTAGTACAGAACCCTGTCAGCTCGACATGTTTTCTCTAGTACAATTGTGTGTAGCATTCTTTTAAATCATTCTGATCTACAGACAACAAGCATTTGATAACATCAAGATTATGGATGGCTTCAAAGACTAAGGAAATGTTTCTATTATATGCTTAACAGAAAGTTAAGGCCTTATTCTGTTCCCTTATTTTCACTTATTTTTCCTGATAAGTTCAAATAAGTTCAGATAAGATAAGTTCAGGAAAAATAAGGGTTGACCAGGTACAACTTATAACTAAAATAAGTTTTGATAAGTTTTAATAAGTTCAGATAAGTTCAGTTAAATTCAGATAAGTTCAGATAAGATAAGTTCAGAAAAAATAAGTGAAAATCAGGTGAATAGAACGCACCCTAAGTTTACTACACAATATCAAGTCGCATTGGCACTTATCAATAACTCAAATTGCGGACATAATATCTCACCGGGCCTCAAATCCTATCCTCAAGCACCAATTTCTACTACAGAAACACATAAAATTGGTGACGGAACTAGGTACATGAAGCTCCACCCAAAGAACAAGTACAAATGAGTGATAACTCAATTACATAACCGGCATCCATCCGAAGTTTGTTAATCTCAAGATCATTACAGATCCAACATACATGTGAATACAGTTCGATTATACTAAATCCCAATTATTCCTAATTAACAAAATTATCCTCCTTGTGTAGGAATTATCAAGACATCCTGCAATTTTGATGATACCAAAGTCATTTAGCAATCACTTGACACAACTTCAAAGTTGATGAACCCTTACAACAGGTCATGAATTATTCACTCAATTTTGTATTTTTGTTACTTTATCTGCATTCTTCAAACGGCACAAATCGATAACAACTCATGGAAACACAAAAACTACTCAAAAGGCAAAAGGCAAATGGTAATACAAGAAGAACACGAAGCAGGGTGATGAGAAAAATGGAACCTTTTCATCCAACTGAGCAGATGTAGCACAAGGCATGTTCTCTAAGTCGACTACTTTGCAACTTGAATTAGGCATCGAACACTTTCGACGCTTATAGGTCCGAAGCGAGCTTCCATTGCCAGCACTACTACTGCCACCACTACCACTTGAAGACCCATGCAGAAAGCCATTCACCCTATTTCTATCACCATTAACAAAACCATTCCCATTACAATTCTCCTCAATCACCATATCTTCAAATTCAAACCCCCGCAACAAAGTTAGGGTTTTCCAACACAGACTCAATCCAATTCAATTTCACCAACTCTCAAAAACTTGCCGCAACTAAAAAATCAAAACACTTCGGGAACTTCATTAGATCTCCATACATCATTTCTGGAGAAACTCGGAAAACCGCTGAATTTGAGCATTTGGAATCGGTTTCTTTTTTCTTGAATTAATTGAATAAAGAAAGAACTGAAGAAGCAACTATGCAAACACAGAGAAGGAGAAGTGAAGAAGATTGGAGAATGTGGTGGCGGGGAGAGGAGAGAGAAAGAGCAGATCGGCGGCGGAGGAGGAGGAGGAGAGCGGAACCCTAAAAAGAGGCGGTTAATAGGAGGAGGAGAAGGTGGTTGTGGTGGCTGCCGCTGGGTTGAAGAGAGAGAAAGAGGGGGCTTATCCCTTTTGGATGTTTTGAATTTTAAAAAGTTGTAATTTTAGTGAGAAAAGCGCTTCAAATTTCATTCGTTTTCCTACTAATTTTGGATGCCTACTTCATTTGGTCAAAATTCATTACTCCTATTTTACCAAAATTGACTCAAGTCTTAACTCAAGACTACAAGTCAAATTGAAATGTCATGTTATAGCATCATCTTCCCAAGGAAAAAAAGAAATTTTAAAAAAAAAATAGGATTTAATTGTCAACGATTTTTTCATGGATTTAGTAGTTCTTGATGTACTTGTAAATTTGTAATAAGGAGTATAGATTGCATTCTTAAGCCAACATTTGGACTTGAACTCGATCATAATATATCAGATCAATACATTTTTGTCTTTTGTTTATTCATTATAAAATCTTGATTTAAGGGTTCGTTCGATATCACTATCAGTTTTCATTTTTTGGTTTTTTTGTTTAGTGAGTGATATGATTTAGATTGAATCATGAACTAAAAAATAAGCATACTTATAGTAAACATGTTGGTTTTGAAAATCGAAAATAAAAAACTAGAAACTACTTTTTATAAGTTTTCGTATTTTTGTTTTTAGTTTTGGAAAAAAACAAAAAACGATGCCGAACAGGCCTTAAGGTTTTCGGTTTGCCTTAGGCTAAACTTGGATCTTTCAAATATGGATCGATTGACTCGAAATGATAAAACATGAGTTCTGATTTTCCCTGATATCGACATGTTATAAACTCAACGTAAAAGACTAAATTAAAATTGTATGTAATACAAAGGAGTCCACTCTCCTCCCATTAAAATCACGTGGAAGTAGACGTCTACTATGAATCTTAGAGCACCTAGATCCTTGACATTTTTACACCGGTTAAAGGAGTGTTTACATCCTAAAACTTACACAATGTTGACATGGCACTACGACTAAGTGGGTTTGGAATTTGACAATGAGACACGTATATGACCTTCTTGACATGTCAATTTACCAACTTGTAGCTTTTCATTTTTGAAAGATCATTTTTGCTAGTTTAAATAATTAAAAATCGTTGTTTTTCTTTTATATATGTAAAAAGTAGGTGATATAATATGTTAACCTTCCGTCAAGATTGTGGGAAAAAAAATGTATTATGACATGAGGTATGTCAAGTTAATAAAAATAAAAAAATTGAGGAAGGAGGGCGATAGAGAAATTATTTTACAATTGATCATAGGTCAAGGCGACATATTCTTTAATTGTTTTTTTTTTTTTATGAAATCAATATCTTAGTTACCTTCCCTTTTCTCTACGGATCCATTAAACCAAGTTCTCTTTATACTTTTTGTAACTTCTTTTTTGTTTCGCTAAAAGTTGCAAACCCATATTTACCTATCTTTGTCCTTCTCTTCATTTTCCGCCTCAATCATTGCAAACACGTGTAGGTTTTATCGTTCGTCATCATTTTTCTTTTCACAATGTCATTGGTTGATTAGTCGAAAAACCGTGACTTTTTTGTTCTTAAGATAAACCATTAGAGTTAGTTGGCCAGACCAGTTATTATTCACCAAAAATAGTGATTTATAATACGTCTTTAGACCATTAAAGAAAATGATTTTAATATTCTACTCATACAAGTATAAGTTTAGTTTTTGTTTTGAACTGTTCCACATACATATACGTGATAATGTACTTCATGGTGATATTGAGTACTTTATCAAGTAGTCAATCACGAATTATCTAGTTTGAAATACTCACTCCTCAACGAATTAAAATTTGATATAATCCATAGTAATTACAAAGTACTTCATCTTCTTATGAGTCAATTACAATAATTATTGGATGTCTTTTCAATTTTTCCTGGAGTCTTTCCCATACCAGATAGAAGAAACCATTTAGAAGATATTTACCAAGTTGCCAAATACTTAATTCATATTAAAATTAGGGAAAATGTCAATAAAAAAAAGCAAGAATTAATTAATCCATTAAGGGAATTGAGCTAATTTGCCTGCGAGTTGTATCATCTCATTAAGGCTCTGTTCTAAGTTAAGTCCAGATAAGTTCAAATAAGATAAGTTCACGGAAAATAAGGGTTGATCATGTACAATAATAAATAAGTTTTTGATAAGTTCCAATAAATTTAGTTAAGTTCAGAAAAAATAAGTGAAAATACAACAATTCTCAAATGGACTCGGTCCACACTAAATTTATTGTGGAACATGCCTTAAAAAAATGTCAATAATTTATTTCTAATTTATTTTGGCATGTTTATTAGGATTATTATGAAAACACATACTCCTATCAAATTGGTTTCGTTGATACATGTTGTGCTTGAATAATGTGATTTTAAGTCATAATTCACTTTTAAAAATATAGGGTTACTATGATTCAAAAAATGATTACTATGTCTAAGAATTTTTTGTTAAAATTATTATACTCCGTAGTCACTGTATGAACAATAAATGTAATGCAAAAATAATGTGCGAAAATAAGATGAATAAAACACCCCTTTATTTCAGATAAAAATAAACAAATTAAGGTAAGTTCATATACATTCAAATTAAGTTTAGTTGATATAACTTCGGACAAAAATAAATAAATTGGAGATTGATATCACCAAACGCACACCTGTTCCGTACACGACTACACAATCCGTCAATCCGTGATCCGTCACCTACTCACCTCGTATCAAATTGTCAAGGACAGTAGTCCACTGCTCCACCCTCTACAGAGACAGACTAAAGGGAGAGAGAAAAGAAGATGAACCACAGAGCTGCACCATTACCGCAGCAACTCTCACTGCGATGCCTGTCGTGCAGGGAGGAGTACACCGCAACCGACGCCGGAACCTGCAAAGAGTGTTACGAAGAAGCCAGCGAAACCGAAGACGAGCTTAAGAGTGAGATTGATGATCTCAAGGCTAAAGTCGCTTTCCTTCGTCTAGGCTCATCTCCTCTCGATTCCCACAAGCGATCCTCCGCCCTTGGCTTCTCCGACGTCGTTTTGGTCGCCTCCGATGAGTTCCACTCCAACCCAGTCTCTCTCCTCGCTCATAAAGCTGTTTTGGTGAGTCCCAAATTGTTTGCCTTTTTTGTGTTTCTTGCTGTGTTTTTGTTGTGCCCACCAACTGTTTGATCTTTTGTGTCAATGAGTGTGGAATTTACTGATGTTCATTTGGTAGAGAAATTATGTGTTGGATTAGACGATTTTCTATTTTTAGGTGTTGCTACAATGATTGCGATGTTGTAAAGATCTCGCATTAATGGGGGTTTGAAGAGTTGAGATATTGGGATTTTAAGAGTTTCCAAGTTTTGATACAATTGCTATATCCTGCTGCGTTTTTATTTGCCATTATACCTTGAAATTTTGAGTAAATCAGGTCACAACTTGGTTGTGGAAGTTGTGGTAGCATATAGAGCATTTCTTTGCATGTTTAGGCTCAATTCACTTCACCGTATTTTCACTTGTTTCTGGACAAATTAGTTCGGATAAGTTAGGTTCATAGCAACAATGATTCTGATATTGTAAAGATCTCGCATTAATGGGGTTTTGAAGAGTTGAGATACTGGGATTTTTAGGGTATCCAAGTTCTGATACAATTGTTATTATCCTGCTGCGTAAAATTATTGTTTTATTTGCAATTATACTTGAATTTTTTAGTAAATCAGATCACAACTTGGTTGTGGAAGTTGTGGTAGCACATAGAGCATTTCTTTACATGTTTAGACTCTGATCATTTCACCATATTTTCGCTTGTTTTGGAAAAAATAAGTTCAGATAAATTAGGTTCATTGAAATTAGGTTTATATAAGTTCGCTTCAACTTCGATAAGTTCAATTCACAACAACAATAAGTTCCGGGGTAATAAGTACAGATAAGTTCAGTTCAAGGCTAATAAGTTTTGATAAGTGAAATTCAGGTGAAGAGAATAGGCCTAAGTTGATATTGGTTTCTAGGTTTACACACTAACATTACGTGTTTGGATGTTGCATATTTTCACTTGTTTCGGGAAAAATAAGTTCAGATAAGTTAGGTTCTTTGAAATTAGGTTTATATAAGTTCACTTCAACTTCAATAAGTTCAATTCACAAATGACAATAAGTTTCGGGGTAATAAGTACTGATAAATTCAGTTCAAGGCTAATAAGTTTTGATAAGTGAAATTCAGGTAGAGATGAACATGCCTAAGTTGATATGGATTTCTAGGTTTACACACTAACATTACGTATTTGGATGTTGCATGTTTTCATTTGTTTCTGGAAAAATAAGTCCGGATAAGTTGGGTTAATTGCTATTAGGTGTATATAAGTTCACCTCAACTTCAATAAGTTCAATTCACAACAACAATAAGTTACGGATTAATAAGTTCAGTTCAAGGCTAATAAGTTTTGATAAGTGAAATTCAGGCGAAAAGAACATGCATAAGTTGATATGGATTTCTAGGTTTACACACTAACATTACCTGTTTGGATGTTGCATACTTCGTATTTGATATCCTCCCATCTTGTTGCTCGTCTATCTTGTTTGCCAATTGGTACTCTTCGTCGATCTGCTGAAGTGATTGTGACATGAATATAAGCTTGAAGCTCTCAATGGCTGGTAGAAACAGTAACTGTTGCTTCAGCAGTGTTATAGACATCGGTTTCATTTTCATTTTGTCTATTGATCAATAAAAGATGATATAAATTCACTTTTCAACTCATCTGACCACTCTTTTCGTTGCTCTCTAAACTCGGTATTATTGCCAGGCAAGTCGATCCCCAGTTTTCAAAGCCATGCTCGAGATTGAAATGGAGGAGAGCCGTAGTGGAACCATCAATATCAGTGACGTGTCCTACGATGCCTTGCGAGCCTTTGTCAACTACTTATACACTGCTGAAGCATCCCTTGATGAGCAACTAGCATGTGATCTCTTAGTTTTGGCTGAAAAATATGAAGTGAAATATTTGAAGACATACTGTGAGAAATTCTTAGTGTCCAAATTGAATGGGCAAAATTCAATTGCAAGCTACAGTTTTGCACATCAACATAATGCTAATCACTTGGTTGAGTCTTCTTTGTCAATGATAATAGAGGACATGGCTAATTTGACCAAATCAGAGGAATATGTTCATCTTGTTGATAAGGATCCCAAGCTTGTGGTACAAATATATGAGACTTACATGTCGAAACAAGTTAATACTGCTGCTAGAATCGATTGATCATGTTTTAGTCGATAACTGGCTTGCTGTTGATGTGGGTTGATTGTGTTGTTAGTTTGTGTAGGAAAATTTGTGTTATGATTAGCCGATTAGGCTGTGTATATACAGCATAAGGGTGTGTGGGTTAATAAGATCTATATTCCACTTTCCATATGTATGTTATTGTATTCAATGTGTGTACCTTTGGCAAAAATTTAAGATCATGTATGATTAGTGTCTTTTATTAAGGAACCAAGTTAAGTTACTACTATGACCAATTTTTTCAGGAAAAATAAGGGTTTCCGAGTATAATTTACAACTACAATAAGTTTTGATAACTTGATAAGTTCTGGAAAAATAAGTGAGAATCAGGTGAATAGAACACACACTAAATCTCTGATATATGTTCTTGTTGGATTTCATAATTAACGGTAAACCATACTTAGGGTCGCGTATGTTTTACAACTTTCTATGTCCATAATGCTTTAATGATAAAAAGGAGCATACAACTTACAAGGACTCAGCAAGCATCAAGGATTCCACAAACACTGGTATTAAGAACAATGTAGATCAATAACACAAGCATCAATGGTGATCTTGGTTGAATGGTTACAAGGCGACTTTTCCCCGTTGGTCGGGGATACAACATACAGTACGTTTCACCTTTCCACGCTCCAATCTATGGAGGCGTGATCTTCAAATTTGCCATGTTTGTATGCAACTATGCGGCCTATGCCTGTTCGTGACTCAAAAACTATGATACAGGTATACTTCAGTGGGACTAAACTATTTTGAGAGAAAAGGGGGGGGGGGGGGGGGTTATCTTTTCTTGCTGCATCTCAAGATCTTCCAACTAGCATGAGGACCCTCTTTCGTGTCATGTAGAAAACATATCCAGCTCATTGCAGTTGCAAGCTCTTGAAGCTCATCCAATACAGAAATCGAATCTCGTATATAAACTATACCTTCTGGTCTTAGTATACGATCCATTTCAAGCATGATAGTAGATACGTTGCATCTGCACAAAAGGAAAAGCAAAGAAGAGCAATAATTATTATCCGGTTTGTGTTTCCCTAACTTCTCTCTAACCCTAATAACTTTCACCAATAAGGGTCAAGTGACACATGAACTGCTAGAATTCAACCTTTTCCTCTCAGTAGAAAAGAGACCAGATGCATGCAGCAGGTCATATGTCCGTGGGTAAGTATCGAATGCCTCACACCTGAATCACAGAACACAAGCCTCAGAAAAAGTTAGTCGGATCAATAGTAATACAAGTTGCAACCAGAAGATGGACGGAGTAATACATCATGGAAAAAGGAGCACATAGATAAGGACTTGTGAGATCATACTACGTAATATACTTTGTTAAAATACAGTTCAGGTTGCAGCAGGCGTGATTCTTAATGTTACTGAGAGAGTCTAAGGATTAGAGAGAACGTACCAGTCATGCATAACTCCCAGGAGACCACGATCGTAGATTACAGGCAAGGTATTGAACCCACTGACTGGGACAACATTCATAACCCAGCAATTAAGATCATGCTCATGTAATGCTGCTACAAACCTATCCAACAGAACATTAAACAGAAGTTGCAAAATCTGCATACTACAACAGCCTGCAATTTTACGTGCAAGTTAACAGAATTTAATTTGGCAATGTTTAACTTAAGCCCTACTTCAATAAACAAGAAAGTGGCTTCAGGCAATTGTAAATTAAAGAGAAGAAGAAAAAGAAGGAAATATACCCTCCAAAGCCAGCCCTCATATCCATTACATTCCGTATCTTCAACTCCCTCCAACGAAAGGCATGAATATAACTTTGTATTATTTCCTTCCAATATTTAGACTCTGCCTTCACAAGTTCCTTTCTGGCTGCAAAGGCGTCCATCTGAATCGTTTGCAGTCTATCTGGTAGGTGATGCAGGCGTTCAGGCCAAGTGGACACGTTAGCTCCATATCCTTTATCAGGTATCCTCGTAATGCAGACCTTCAGGTCCACATACCTGCCAAAATTCGTGAATTGAATTAGTCACTCAACTAAAGAGGTAGTTGCAAACTTAGAGCATGTTTGGTATAGAGTTTTTTGATGGAAATGGAATCAATTAACTATTTCCATTACCTATTTTTTGTTATGAGAGGTAACACAATCCATTTCCTAAGGGTAACCATTACCACAATTTGTTACCTCTCCCAACGCTATAGTAACAACATTGTTACCCTCCTTAATCCTCAATTTGTTATAAGCGATTCCTTTCCTAAGGTATACCAACCAACTAATATTGGTAATAGATAACACTACCTTTCCCCTTCTTATTTATTTCCTTTCCATTTCTTTTCCTAAGTTTATACCAAACATGCCCTCAATGTATAACTTCTCATCTACAAACAAAAGGAATCATCCTGAAGAAAGAGTTTCCAGTCATCTTAACAGTGGACAAGAAAGATAGAATCTTGGTCCAGGCAACCAAGAAAATATCTGCTTGATTATGGAATAGGAGAAGTCACAGGTTGCTTCTCCACTACTATCATAATATACACAAGAATGTTTGGGTCAATACCAAACACTGTCTGGATCATCGTTTGGGTCACAAAGTGGAGGTTGTGCACCAGCTTCACGATTTAGGTAACAGCTGTTGTTTAAAGGCTTCCTCCATATAGCAATATAACCCTCCTTTTTTACCAGCTCCCAGCAAATGCTGGACGTAAGATTCTCCATTTCTGCAGATATATAAAGATAAAGGAAAAAATAATAAATAAACGGGTTCTTATCTTGAAGAGCAAGACTTCATGAAATCTAAATTAACAACTCAAATATTGATCCAGCTGAAGTTTTGAGTTCAAGTAAAGGATTTCCATCAAACTCAAAAGTCTGGTACTTCCGTAATTATGAGACACGAAATGTAGGTGCAAGTACATAAGAATGATACCTTTCCACTGCTTCTGCAAGTTATCTTCATGTTTATACACTGGCTGTGCTGCCCATGCAAAATATCCTCCAGCTCTCAACATTCTATTAGCTTCAAGAAGCACGATTCCATCTGCCAAGTATATAAAATGTTGATCAGAACTTCGATTGAATTAAAAAAAAGGATTAAAGTCTAATGAAAAGGGTTTGCAGTAAACAGGCATCAATTATTAGTGCATAAGCACCAGTATTTATCTTATTGTAAGTATGGAACAAGTCCTCATGCATTATCTTATCATTAGAAGTAACAGACTTCGTGAAATTTCAATACAGCTTGTCATGGTCAAGATTATGCATTCACAGAAACAGAAACTGATTCAGAAAGCATCTCATGACGAGTATGGAACACAGGCCTTGAAAAATAAAAATTTCATATCAAATACTGAAATGAGAGATGAGTTCTATCTAAATCAAGATGTGAAGAAAATCCAAGTTTAGGCAAAAAAAATACCATCACGTGTCCAATTTATTCTGCACCTTGAACAGTGAATCAAATCAAAAGCTTGACTTGGATACAACAGACGGTGAGTTGCAAAAGCTGATACCATAGCTGGCACGCCACGCTCAAGTGCAAATTGAATCTGGTTCTCATGAACATCTTTTGGAGCTATAGAAAGAGTGCTAACATTACGCTGCAGCAAAAATGCACCAAAACTAGCCACTCCGCAACCAATATCCAAGACAACTTTGGTATTATGGCCAAATTTAATGTCAGGAACCATCTGCAGCACCCATCAAACGGGTGGTTAACAGCTGAAGATTCCATATGGTCATATGGATTCAAAAGATAGTACTTTACTATGTATCGACTAACTATCTGACCTGAGAAATTTGATCCAAGTACTGATCTGCACCATGAATAAATTGTGTGCCGCCACCAGGAAACACAAATTTGTCTCCTTTAATTGATATCCAATTCTGGCCTCCTTTGTCTTCAACTAGCCGTGTGTGAGGTACATTATTGAACCATACCTGCTTTAGAGTAAAGTTAGATGGAAGATATTCCTCAGAGTCTCATACAGACAACGGAAAGACACAAAAGAAACATAATAGTATCCTGCGGTGATGTATTGTATGCTTTAATTTCTAGCCATTTTAGTATTAGTCTTGTAAAAAGGAGTATGAACTACAATAAGAAAACTTAAGAAAATCATAATGATGAAACAGGGCATATCCGAATACAATAAGAAAACCCGTTTTAACTACTGCCCTAAGCTTCTCTATCCTCCTCTCTAGCCATTTCATCTCCTTTAATCCTTTGATTCCCAATTCTTTCTTTTGATCCTCACTCAATTCAATTAATTGTTCCAAATCTATCAACCAGTCATGTAATAAACCTATTTGGGAAATTGCATATTACTCTCATTATTCAATACTGCTCTACGTCCTAATTGAAATTGCATTTGTCAATGGTGAACGAACTTCATGCCTATTGTCTTCTTTGCTCAGAGCAACATCTTCTAGTAATTTGGTATTCCAATGGCTAATTCAAACTACTGACTAGTAACTACAACTTCTATTTGACTCTCCTACTTAATCTAAAATAATACTTCATATATACCTTCCCATTTCAGCATTATACAATCTACATTTTCCATTAAAAGATAGCATGGGAAAAAACAGAATTTGTTGCAAAAAATACACAATGCCAGAGCAGGAATTCAATCTGGAACAACAGGCAACTACCAGGAAATGCTAATATTTCAAGCAGTTATAGATCATGAACCCTAAAATCTTATTTAATCAATACCACTATACCAGTAATATAAATTATGGCAATCAATCATTAATAATCAAAATCAAATTATACTGCACAATGTGACTGTATCAACACCTGAGAGTTAGTCAGCTAACTACAAAAATAATCAATTTGATCATACATATTTTTCGGGAGCATCAAAGCTAGTTAACATCGACAAACAAAATTGATTTTACCTCATCACGGCTCTGAGGCCATGGAATAGGAGAACGGTAACCCTTAGGAGCAGGAACTAAGCAATCCAAACCTTTCCCAATTGCAGGACAATGCCGCTCAAATTTCTCACCTCTTTCCGTCGAATTCAAGCGACGAATTGAATCAACATTATCCAAACAAGGAATAAACTCTCTCATACTTTCATTACACACCTTAAACTTCTCAAAAACCCTAACCCTAACTTCCTTATTCCTCTCATTTTCTCTCTCCTCGTATTTCCGGGTGAGATTAGCGAGCATTTCGTTGGCGGATTTCTGGTCGAAATCGCCGACATCGAATTTGTCAACCATGGCGCCATTATCGTCGACTATCCCCGTCTTCTCAAGCACCGGAAACGGCGGCAATGGAGGCGGCGGAGTGGTAGCGTTGAGAGGAAAAGGGAATGAAGAGAAGGAAGAGAAGAGGAAGAAGAGAGAGATGCAGAGGAGAGAGAAAACAGTGATTTTGATGAAGGTTGGAGCTTTGAGGTGCTCCCATGGCGGTGGCGTCATCGCTGCTTTCATTATCGTTCAGGTGTCGGTGATTAGCAGTTGAGGGTGAATCTAGAAGGCGGAATTAGTGGGTCCATAATTAAGATTTGTTGACAGGTGGCGGGAAATTCAATTGTTTTCACTTAAAATAATTGAAATCACATTAGTTTGACTTATTTTTTCTTCTAGGTAATAGTTTGACTTAAAGATAATGTGTGTTTTTTTACCACCTTACTTAATTGTTTTGTATTATAACATCTTTAAAAATAAAATTTTGTTCTTTGCCACCAAGAAATGTCTTCCGTCACAAAAATGTGTCGATTTGTAGCGGTAGAGTGATCGAGTAATAACCGTACTGGAAATTTTATATGGGTGGGAAATTTTGAAAGTTAGGTGAAATGTGAAAAGTATAGAGAAAGTAAACATAAGGAGGATAGTTGAGACATTTAATAGGGCGGAGTTTAGAAAGTTGATGAGAGATATTGAATTCAAATTCAAACCAATTTGCAAATTTTACTTCCTGAGTTCATTTATATTTGTCGCCTTTGCAAAAGCACAATAACTTAAGAAGTGGATGTCCAATTTTTCCAAAAAAATATTTATTTGAAATTAATAATTACGATTCTCTTGGAAATACAATTTCTTTTAATGATTTCGACACAGTTTCATAATAACGATTTGCAATTTAATATAAAAGTTGTATCAATAATCTCATAAATCAAAAGGGGTACCAATTGAGGTTGGCATGAGTGGTTAAGGGTCTCTTGCTCCTTAACCAAGGTCTCGGGTTCGAGCCTTGGGAATGGAAAAAATCTCAACGGGGAGGGATGCTGCCAATCGAGGTACCCATACAAACTTCTCGCTAACATGTATATTAAAAGTTTAACATATTATCCTCGCATAACAAGTGTACAATCGATTGTAAATAGAAAATTACGGAAAGGAGAGGATATGCAAATCGAATACAATCATAAACTTCTCTCTCTGGAAAAATCGTATCGTATGAGTTAGGGAAAAAAAAAAAAAATTCTCTCTAAAAAGATCATGGAAAAAACCAAGTCTAGCGAAGAAAACGACCAGCTGATAAGATCCAATAAAAAACCAAAAAGAAAGATCACACACTTGATCTTTGAGCGTAACAACAGCAATGACACGAAAATGGATGATGCTGAACCCACGAAATCAGATACTCAACTACAACAAGAAAGGCCTGTATTGGCCGGAACAACTGAGCAAGGGGTCAAGGCCCCCTCTTTTCGTGACATGCTTAGAGGAAACACTCCAAACCTATCAAACACCCAAGTAATGGAGTTTGGTGAAGATGATGAGGATGTTTCTGATGATGACACGGCACCTGAAGATGGATCCATTGATGACCGTTGCCCTGCCATCTTGCTAACCAAAGAAGAGAAAAAGAGGATGAGGCAACCATGGAAACAATCGCTAATTATCAAAATGTTCGATGGTAACCTTGGTTATATGGGTTTAATGCGCAGACTGAAAAAGAAATGGAGTATTCGCGGGGAACTCGCTCTAACAGACATAGGATGTAAGTACTTCATCGCAAGGTTCACAAATGAATCCGACTACAACTATGTTTTAACACAAGGGCCCTGGCTTCTTGATGACTGCTACCTTACAATACGCAAATGGGTGCCTAACTTTGTGCCGGATGAAGCCCCGATCAAAGTCCTTACTGCCTGGGTGAGAATCCCAAATCTCTCAGTAGAATATTTTGATGTTAATTTCCTGAATAAAATTGGGTCGAAGATCGGAAAAGTTCTTCGAGTTGATAAAAGTACTGCCAAGGCGGATAGAGGTCAGTTTACCCGTTTAAGTGTGGAAATTGACCTAACAAAACCACTTCTCTCAAAGTTCTGGCTCAAGGGTCGAGTATGGAAGATACAGTACGAGGGTGTTCGTTTGATATGTTTCAAATGTGGAAAAATGGGGCACAATGGTGAAGAATGTCCAACTTTGCACACAGAAGCTATGGATGAGTTAATGGTGTTAAATAATCAGCTCCAAGACACCTCAATTAATGAACAAGCACGAACAACAAGACCTGAGGTACAAGAAGACTATGGCTCATGGATGTTAGTGAAGAAACCAATCCGTAAGAGGGTCCCTAGAGTCGAAAAATCGAATTCTACCACCGGAAAGACCATGGTTGCTAACATCACGGCACCGGAGAAATCTCATGGCGGTGGCAGTTTGGGAAAATTCAATGGAAACGTGATTACAGGCGAAACAGGTGGAACTGGATCAAGATTTACAATCCTAGAAAATCAAGGTGAAAAGGAAACAGCGAAATTAGGGGGATTTGGTCAAGGTTCAAAAGATAAGGATCAACAAGAGATTGGATGTGCTGTAAATTCCTTTGCTACGGTTAATTTAGGAGAAGACTCTCAAAATTCTACCAGAATATTGCCATTCAATTTAGGAAATACAAATCAATCTATTCCTAAAGCTACCAAAAATACTAACAAAATATATCAAGCAAAAAAGAAGACCCTCTCTCAAAATATTAGCACGGCACTAATTGATGTTGACCAAAACACTCCTAGGCCACACATTGTTACAAAAATAGACTCTGCAGGAATTGGAAAAGAGAATTCATCACTCATATTCCAAGCTACCCCTCAAGTTTCCAAACCGTCCAACCATGACATCGAAAAGCACAGAGATGCACAATCAAGCCATACAGAATCAATTTCTCATGTCTCTCCAACACCCCCAAGTCATCAAACTGGCAGTACCTCCGGAGAAAACTCTATTTGTAGGACAGACGATGGACATGCCATACCTGGTGACCTCGAGCCCCCTGACCCACGTGTTAGAAGTACGGATAGACTCATGGCTACCACCGATCTCGACGCCGCCGGATTTGGTGATGACCATGTTGATCCCCAATGAAGTTCAACGTCTGCTGAGACTTATAAGCCAGTCTTACATGTCAACACTCCCCTCTACTCCTGTTTCTATGGAAGAAAGAACTCCGAATTTAAATCCAGACTCCTTACCAATTACCTGCTTGGTATGGAATGTGCAAGGCGCAGGCAGTCGCACCTTTGTTGCTGCACTCAAGGACATAGTCCGAACTCATCAACCCAATGTAATAGCCTTAGTAGAGACACATATGGGAGGCTCGCAAGCTACGAAAATTGCCTCAATCATAGGCTACACGGGACACACTCGTGTAGACGCAGTTGGCTTCAGTGGAGGGATTTGGATATTTTGGAGGCCAGAATGTGTAACAGTCGAACCCATTATCCAACATAACCAGCATATAACGATGGATATCACCAAAGTAGGCGCGACTCCGTGGTACTTTACTGCTGTTTACGCGAGTCCTGATCCCTCAAAAAGACAGGAACTTTGGAAGGAACTACATGAGTTTGCAGTGACCCACAATAAACCATGGCTGATAGCTGGCGATTTCAATGACACGAGATTTTCCTCTGAACGTAATCACTCTTGCTCAGAGACCACTCGACGTTCTGCCCGCTTTAATGAATGGATTAATGACATGGACTTAATTGAAGTCGAATTTGCAGGAGCATCGCATACATGGTCGCGTGGCTTAAGTCCTGAAACCCGTTCTAGTGCTCGACTTGATAGAGCATTATGCAATGGGGAATGGGGTTTGAGGTTTGAAAGGGCGAAAGTTAAACACTTACCAGCTTCACACTCAGACCATTGCCCCCTCTTGATCTCTCCTAATGGGTTCGCACCACTGCAAGCAATTAATCGTCCGTTCCGCTTTCAGGCTACATGGCTTTCCCATGAAAACTTTCAAGATTTTGTTAACGAGAAGTGGTGCAAAGATAGTCCGCTTATTCCCACACTTGCAAAGCTATCCACAGACCTTCAAACTTGGAATAAGGAAGTTTTTGGTAACATCTTTCACCAAAAACGTTCCTTGTTAGCTAGATTAGCAGGAGTCCAAAAAGTCTTGTCAGAACGGGTGGACCGAGGGCTAATAAAACTGGAATCAAGATTGCGACATGAATTGGATGTGATCCTTGATCGAGAAGAAACTCTTTGGTACCAGAAATCTCGGGTGGAATGGCTCAAGAATGGTGACCGGAACACAACGTTTTTCCACCTAAGCACAATTATCCGGCGCTGGAAAAATAAAATTACTGCCATTAAAGATGAAGATGGAGAGTGGATTTTTGACAAGGAACTAGTGAAACAAAGAATGGTCAATTACTTTGCCACACTATTTACTGAGGAAGGCAATGAAGAACTCTTCGTGGTACCCCAAGACGTCTTTCCCGAACTGCTGCAAAGTGACTGGAATGCCTTATCACTTCCCTTTTCAAAGATGGATATTGACATGGTAGTTAAAGACATGGGTGCCCTGAAGGCACCTGGCCCCGATGGTTTCCAAGCCCTCTTCTTTCAAAAACACTGGGAATTAGTGTCCAACAATGTATACAATCTTGTTCTTCGGGTCCTTGAAGGCAAAGGAATCCCAGATAACTTGAATGATACACACATTGTGCTTATTCCTAAGGTTGAAAACCCGGAGACAACAGCCCAATTCCGCCCAATTGGATTATGTAATGTGGTATACAAGATAATCACCAAGGTTATTGTTAACCGTATCAAACCCCTGCTCCCGAAATTGATCTCTAATACTCAGTCAAGTTTCGTCCCGGGTCGCCAAATAACGGATAATATCGTCATTGTCCAAGAAGTCATTCACACAATGAGAAGGAAACAAGGCCTAAAAGGATTCATGGCCATTAAAATCGACTTCGAGAAGGCATATGATAGACTTCGTTGGTCGTTCATTCGGGACACCTTACTACAAATGAACCTTCCGCTGCTCTTAATCAACGTCATTATGGAGTGCGTCTCTACTTCTTCCCTCAAAGTGCTATGGAATGGTGAACCTTCGGAAAGCTTCAAACCAACTAGAGGGATTAGACAAGGAGATCCATTGTCACCATACCTCTTTGTAATGTGCATGGAAAGGTTGTATCAAACCATTGAGGAGGCCATAGTGGCTGATAAATGGAGACCCATACGAGCAAGTCGAGACGGCCCACTTTTGTCAAACTTATTTTTTGCTGACGATATCATACTATTTGCTGAAGCTACGGAGGATCAAGCTCATGTTATCCATGACTGCTTAGACAGATTCTGCAGAGCTTCGGGGCAAAAGGTTAGTTTGCCGAAATCTCGTGTGTATTTCTCCAAGAATGTAGCTGCTGACTCCCAAGAGAGGATTAGTGCAGCGTTGGGGATGGAGAGCACCAATGACCTAGGGATGTACTTGGGTATGCCCACGCTCACAAGCCGAGTTACACGCGATACCTTCAGTCATATTTGTGAGAAAATTGATCGTAGACTATCGGGGTGGAAGACTAAATACTTGTCATTAGCGGGTCGTATAACACTTGCTAAGTCAACTTTAACCTCAATGGGTCTCTACTCTATGCAGTCAGCGAAAATACCACGCTCAATTTGCGACGACATTGATAGAAAAGCCCGCAAATTCATATGGGGTGGTAGTGAAGAGCGCAGAGGAGTTCACCTTATCTCGTGGGAGGTACTGCAAAGGAATACGGAAAATGGAGGAATTGGGGTTCGTTCAGCGAGACAAGCTAATGCGGCTTTTTTAACTAAACTTGGATGGAGGGTGCTCACGGAACCAAACGCGCTATGGTCTAGAGTCTTGAGATCAAAGTATTGCAAAGGTAGATGCGATGTGGACATGTTTGTGCCTAAGAAAGGGATGTCTAATGTTTGGAATGGCATAACTGAAAACTCCAAATTACTTGGAGAAGGTCTGAAAAAAGCTGTGGGCAATGGCACCACCACCCTCTTTTGGGACCATAAGTGGGCTACTAACACGCCTCTCAGTAACTTAGCCACGCAAGAAATACCTCAGGAGATTATTGGTGCCACTGTGGAGGAAATGTGGGAGAAAGATCAAGGTTGGAAATGGAACATTTTTGCCCCTTATTTGCAGCAGGATGTGCTAAAACAAATCCAAAGCTTTAAGCTTAAAGATGATCCTAGTGTGGGGGACTTAGTATACTGGCAGGGCTCTTCGAAGGGAAAGTTCACGATAAAATCTGCACTTAATATACTGCGTAATGAGACGGATACAATAGACGATGAATGTTGGGGTGCGATTTGGAAGGCTCCAATTCAACAAAGAGTTCGTGCCTTTATTTGGTTGTCTTGTCATGATCGTTTGTTAGGCAACTTAAACAGATATAGAAGAAGCATGACAGATGATCCTAGATGTTACATTTGCAATGACGAGGAAGAATCTACCCTCCATATCCTACGGGATTGTCCAGCAGCCAGACTAGTGTGGAGACGCATTGGAGGTCCTGCCCATGATAATAAATTCTTTCAAATGCACCTTAAACAATGGATCACTATTAACATTACAGGAGCTGAGGCTAGCAATGAAGATCTTTGGGCCACATACTTTGGCACGACTCTTTGGTGGATTTGGCGTTGGAGGAATGCATTTGTTTTTGGTAGAGGAAATGATATACCAAGAGACATAGGTGCCTTCTTACAAGTTCGTGTGAATGAATCGCGTAGAGCGCTGCAAGAACTGGACCAAGACAATCAAGGGAACAAGCCCACTAAAATTCAGAAGTTTATAAATTGGAGTACCCCAGGGGAGGGATGGTATGCACTCAACTGTGATGGAGCTGCTAAGGGAAGCCCAGGACCTGCGGGAGGGGGAATGCTCATTCGTGACAATGAAGGAGTATTTGTGTCTGCTGCAGTGGCATATTACGGCCATTGCTCGGCTTTCCGTGCTGAAGTGTTAGCTCTCACTCAAGGGCTAGAGCTAGCTCGCGATCTTATGATCTGTCAGTTGGAGGTGCAATTAGATAGTTTATCTTGTGTCCAAGCAATTGAGAACAAACATCCTAGCTGTGGGGAGTGTATTCATGAACTCAATTACTGCCGTACTATGCTGGAAAAAGAAGATTGGAAGGTGAAGATCATACATGTGTATCGCGAGGGCAACAGGGCTGCGGATTGGCTTGCCAACTACGGAGTCTCGCAATCTACCAATTATCTCATCCTAGACAACCCCCCATTAGAACTTAACCGTATTTTAGAAGAGGATATTCGAGGTGTGGCTTTACCACGTCTTGCCCCTCCGTAGTTAGTTAGTTTAGCTGCTTTCTTTCTGTTTGTTAGTTTTTTCTTGTACCCTTTCTCTTTTTGAAGCTTCTCTTCTCACTGGAATCAAAAAAAAATATTATCCTCGCATAAGAAAAGGTCAACCCATATATTAATTCATCTGAGATGCTAATCAGCCGCCGCCTGTTTCAATGTTTTATGTTTGAAAAAGCACAGTTGGTCAACCTAATTAAGTTTATCTTAAAACAGACAAACAGTTTATGGTACAAGCCGTACAATAATCGTACAAGGCTAGAGCTTACTTCCTGCATCAACTAAACGCGTATGTATGAATTATGAGTTTATTATAAAAAGTCTTAGTTTGATTTGCGTAATTAGCAAAGAAATTGCTCCCCAACTACTTGGAACTACCTCGGAATTAATGTATGGCTTATTGTTCATAACTTCATATTATATTTTGTTCAAAGATATGTACTAAAAACATGTTTATTAATTTGCACGCATTATAAGTTAAAACACATAGTACCTCTGTTCCGTAATTTATAAATTACTATCTCCGTTTCAGAAAGTTCTTTATGCATTGGAAAATGTGCCCATATTATAAAAACTTTTACCGTAAATTCTCACAATTATATACATCAAAACGTTACATGTAAGATCTTGTTAGATTGGTATCGGGATGTATTTTCAGAATATCAAATTTTTATAATTTTTTCATATTTTTTTATAATATATTAGTAGTTAAATATTGCATTGGAGTTCGTGCAAATAGTAACTCTAAATATTTTTTTGAAACGGAGGTAGTACTTAGTAAATTATTCCAACATAAGAATGAAATGGTAGCAGAATGGTAGAAATATTCGCATGATGGCAGAAATGGTTGAAACTTAAAACATATAGTACCTTTGTTCCTGAAAATTCTTTACACCTTGGAATGTGTGTCAAAATTAAGAAAACTTTAACCGTAAATTCTCACTGTTATATATATTAAAACGTTATCATGTAAGATTTTGTTAGATTGATGTCGTTATATATTTTCATAGTATCAACTTTTTATAATTTTTTCACATACGAAATTGGATATATAAGTAGTTAAATATTGCATTGGAGTCCGTGCAAATAGTAAGCGTAAAAAACATTAAGGAACGGAGGTATAGTACTACCTAGTAGCTAATTTCTAGTCCCCCATAGAGTGGCCCTAGCTATATGGAATCATAACTAAGAGCGCATTTGAAAACATACATCAAATGAAATTAGCCCCTCCGTATTTTATTAAAGGATACACTTTTCATAAACGGACGTATTTTTACTAAAGGATGATACATCCTGATTTATATTTTCACAATATGAACCTTTAATTTAATAACTTTACTATACATGCATAATAAGAAATCTTAATGATTAAAAATGTGTATTGACAAGCGTGAAAATCAAAACGTTACCACTAAAAGATAACAGATGAAGTAAGAAAATCCACTCGTAAGGTTCAATAATGATAAAATCCAAGTACAAATTTAATCTAAACAATGAAATCAAAACAACAATAGTATCCCATAATATTACAAAATAAATTCAATGTGCAAGCATCATTGTTTTAAACTCAAAAAAATCTACAAAACCATCACTATTTACATCATATTTACTCATAATCCTATCACAATCCAACCCACCAAAATTATCCCACATTCCCAAATTCCAAAGCACACTTTGAAGCTCTTGAGGTGAAATAAGACCATCACCATTCAAATCAAACACCTTAAATGCCTTAAACAAGTCATCATTAACATCCACTTCTTCTTCTTCCTTCACTTGATCATGATCTTCATTATTTTTTGGTCCATTTCCAAATACAACATTATCATGATCATTCTTCAACAATATCATGTCATAAAAATAAGTAAACTCATCAAAATCCAAACCTTTCTTACCCACCAAGGAAGCTAGCTCGTCTTCACTAACACGGGCGAAACCGGTCTTTTCGAGTAGCCAAACAAGCTCATCTAGGCTCAATAAGCCATCGTTGTTTTGGTCTAAAGATTTGAAGATTTGGTAGACATCGGACTTGGTAAGAGAAGAAGAAGACATAGTAACACAAACCATATAACAAGTATATGATAATATGAATAATGTGGTAACACTATTATATTTTCCGATATATATCTCTAATATAGATATCTAACAATATTATGTGTTTGTTGATAAGGTTATGGTATATAGAAATGAAGAGGTAATATGTATTTATACACAAAGTATATATGAAAGATGAGTTTTTTTTTGGTGTTAGAATAATAAAAAATAATGTGTGGAGGAAATTGAATGACATTGACAAGTACGTTGGCCAATATTATATTGATGAAATCGTTACTAGATTGTTAGAAGGTGAAATGGTGTAAGAGCTAGGAAGGTGGTAAGGAAGCTTCTTGGAAGATATATGTATCGTGGAAGAATGTAATTGTCTTTTGTTTATTTATTTTTATTTTTAATACTTCCTTAAATAATTAAAGATCAATTAATATGAATTGGAAGAAAGCAATGGAAATCAAATTAATATACAAAATCAGTGGAGAAATGGTAGTAGTATTAATTTTATAGTTGTCAAAAGTTGATATAATCATATCGACTGTAATTTGATAAAAATTGAAGGAACAAGATTTTTTATTTTTTTAATGTACATCGAATACAAACAGAATAATTAAACAACACGATTTTACGTGTAAATCATTATTTGCTAGAACCCGAAATAGTTGAGAGTGTGTTACACGTCACAACTCGCTATCTATCTTTGTTGTCCAAAATTAGTTATCATTACAAATTTTTTTACCATTAACGATTGGAAATCCTGTCACTAAAGGTCAATCATGGTTGATTAATGACGGGATTTCCTATCGCGAACCCGTCTTAGAAGGGGGCCGTCATTAATGAAAAATTCCGCCATTAACCCGTCGTAAAAGACAATTACGACGGTTGTTCTCGTCTTTGTTTGATTGTTAGCCACGTCATAACACTACAAGAAATTGTACTATTAACGACGGGAAGTCCCGTCGCGAAAGGCCAATAATCATTCATTAACAACGGGATTTCCTGTCGCGAACCCGTCATAAAAGGGGGCCGTCGTTAATAGAAATCCCGTCGTAAATCCGTCGTAAACCCGTCGTAAAAGACATTTGCGACGGTTATTCCCGTCATTGTTTGGTTGTTAGCCCCGTCGCAAAAGGCTTTTGTGACGGGATTTTTGACCCGTCGTAATTAGGTTGTCGTTAAAGATACAAATTCTTGTAGTGTAAAAGGCTTTTGCGACGAAATATTGTCATTATAAATACAAATTCTTATAGTGTTATATGTTTATCGCTAAACGCAACTGTTATTCTAGTTTGTTTTTATCCAAATTGACGGGATTCTCACTTCCATACCCGAATGATTCCATCCTATATTTCCACCATGAATGACCGTTGAGTATTTTATACGAGCATGACATGGACAAACCTTCGCCAAGTATTTTATACGAGCATGACATGGACAAACCTTCGCCAAGTTGCAAATATTAAAATCTATAGTTGATCAAAAAAAGATTGATTCTTACTTTTAACAATGATTTGGATTTTACATATACTTTCGTTAATTGCATACCCTCAATCACCCACTAGATCAATATTTTATTATAGTTATATATTGTTGGAGTTTTACTCATGTCGGTCTATGTTGAAAAACTCCAAATTATGTTGCTTCAAAAGAATTAAAGTTTCCGTAAATACAATGTGGTTTTTCCTACTATGAATCATCAATTTTGGAGCGTAATTATTGAATTGATTGTGTAATGTCAACTAATTGATTTGTTGACCGTTATTACCTTAATTACTTCCTCCATTTATGGCCTAATTGATGACCAATTAATAACCTTCTATTCTTGTTGATCTTTTCGGCATATTTAAAGGCTATTGATTCTTCCTCCAGAGACACAGAAAAGAAAACCTTATTCATCTTCTCCAAAAATACAAACACAAAATCGACCATTGTTTTGGGCATTGCTTAAGGGTGTTCTCAATCTTCGTATCCGTCCACACCGGAAATGAGGAGTCGTGTAACCCTGGGGGTTGATTGCCATGAGTCCGCGTGTGTGTAGCGGGGCAAATTCAACTTTAGGGCAGTGATTGGTGTCACGCCACGACATAATTTCAGATAAGCCATTCTAATTTCATCTACTATTAGTCATATCTCCTACATATATTCCTTTAAATAGTCCTATAATGACATGGAGATTACAATTTGAGAGCTCTTAACTACTAGGTCAATAACTTAGTGATTCCGTTTTTATGTAAACATGCATGATGAAGTTACGTTTTATGTATAAGTGACCTTCTCAAAACGGACAAATTAATGGATGAAACTGACTTTAGCAATAAAATAGCTACTCCCTCCTCGTTTTACTTGCCCCATTGATCATTCTTTACAAAAATGAGACCGAGAGAGTATATGTTACACAAATGTTTGTGAAATATTCACAAATTCCAACGGACAACTACATACACGCATCTGCATGAATGCATGATAGTGTTCCATATACGGATCAAGTTAAGAGAAAACTATATAAAGAGTACGTTTCTATTATGTTCAACTTATTTTGACTTATTCCAGAAAAAATTTAGATAAGATAAAATAAGTTAAGATAAGCTCAGAAAAAATATAATTTTTTTTCAAATTTTTTTGAACAGAAATAAGTTTAACTTTATAATAAATAATGTAGAGTAAGTGGAACAATAAAGGGAAATTCTCAAACCTTACACGAATCATATTTGACATTTTTTTTATGTATATTAAGATTACATGGAGCGAATGATTCATAAGCAGAGCGCCACATGTCACGTAAACTTTCTTAGAAACGCCTAAATAATTTTTTTATTTAGGTTGTAATATGTGTATTTTTAAAGTTGTACGAAGTCCTCAAGTCTTATATGTGACCAACGGCCACACCATCAACTTGATGGTGTGACGTGTTGACACTTATAGATAAGCCCAACATTCCAACAAGTTTGAAGTACCACGCGTTGGTTAACGAAACCTAAAAGTAACATCAACATAGAAAATCAAGTAACACTAGTCTATACAAGGACCCTCTAACATGATATTGAAGAAATTTCAATAAAATAAGGAAAGTAACATCGAATACAATGTATAAGTAATACCAACATCGAAAGCCAAGTAACACTATTCTTTACAAGGAACCTCTAACATTCAATTTAAAGAACTACAACAAAACAGGAAAAGTAACAGAGAATACAATGTATAAGTAACACCAACATATAAAATTAAGTAACACCAGTCTACACAAAGAACCTCTAACATTAAATTCAAGAAACAGGAGTAAAACAAGAATAGTAACAACCAATCTATTATTTATCTACTTCGTATTACTTTATACTAAAACAGACATTAGGAATGACACATGTCACTTTAGGGTGAAAAAATTTCCCAAAAAAATATCTGTTTAATTTTATTTTATCCTCTACCCTTTTTCATAAACTATTTATGTATGAAAAAAAAAATTACTCCTAGTTTATAAATTACGACAGTAATAGATACTACATGTCATAATTTTGCTAAATATTTTTTGTTGATATTTTAGTCAAATCGGTACAGTACTAATGGAAAATATATTAACTCGATATGTTTGTCAATTTATCATATTACACATATACTACCTCCGTTCCTTAATGTTCTTTACGCTTTGAAATATGTGTCCAAAGTATGAAAACTTTGATCATGGATTCTCACTATTTTATACATCAAAATGTTATAATTTAAGATCTTGTTAGATTTGTCTCGTTATGTATTTTCAAAATATCAAATTTTTATAATTTTTTCACACACGAAAATGGATATATAAGTCATTAAATATTGCATTGAAGTCCGTGCAAATAGTAATCGTAAAGAACATTAAGGAACGGAGGTAGTATATAATATGAATATCAGATGAATAAATTTAAATAAATATGTTAAAAATTTCATAATTTTACAGTAGTTTGGGGATATTCAGTTAAATATTTTGTAAAAAAATTTGATCATATATAAACCGTGGGTGCAGGGATGTAATTTAGTATAATGTATAAATAACACCAGCATAGAAGGTCTAGTAACACCAGTTAGTGGTCTTGTCTATAGTAGTTGCATGCGAGGGAGTTATGAGTCAAGTAAAATCAGTTACTGATCAAGTTGTTCGGGTGTCTGTCACACAAGAGACGCGTTCGTAAGAAGTTGTCGAGAAATAAAAAAATCTTATTGGTCAGTTTTTATTTGTATGGAGTAGTGCCTTAGAATGTTATTTAATCATATCATTTTGTATTGGTCTACACAATCAACACTATAATCAAAATACTTTAATTGTTGTTTTTTTTTCAAAGTTATTTTCAAGGTATTATGTTTCTTAAACCTATATTTTCTTCAATTTTCCCGAAAAAAGTGAAAATAAAAAGGTCTATATGTGTTTTTTATGTACACAGTACAACGTACACCATGTCTAATTAATATCGACCAAATTTAAACAAATTATGTTTTACACAAACTAATTTTTTTTACTATGTCGTTATTTTTTATTTGTATCTCATACCGTGTCAACCACACATAACAAATACAAATAAATTTTATTTCAATAAAAATATTTTTTATTTATAAATTATTGTTTACGAGTAATTACTAATACTCCGTAAATAAATAACATTCATGTGTTACACGGGTGTTAACCTATAGTTAGCTTCAACTATAGAAATGTCTTGCATATATCTTATTTGGTGTTTATTAATTTGAAACACCTAGTTCCAATAGAAAGAAAAAATTATACAAATTATGAGTAAGATGATCTAATTGAAAGATTATTTGGCATGACAAATACCGTAATGTGTTTGTGTAGTTGGCGAACTTAATGAAACTTTTTCACGTTACAGAATACACGTATTTTGGTCAAATAATGAGTTCAAGAATAATCTAGAATTTTAACTATTCAATGTAGTAACTGGACATCACACGGGCCACACACTAGTTGCTTAATTAAACAAAGATTATTATGCAATATCATGCATGTACAAAATTAATCACGAGTTTTAATTGTAAACTACCTTTAAACCGCCCCTTTGACAATTTTTAAGACGGCATACAATCAATCAACGAATAAAAATGTACAATTGAAAACCATTACACAAACTTCACACGTTTAGCTACAATTTTCTCATCATAGAGTGAAATGAAATTATCCTTATTCCAACTCTTGATATCAAGGTTTCAAGGAATGCTTTTCAGGTTCATGAAAATTTCCTTCAAGTTGCTCCACTTTAATTTTTTAAACCCTCTTATCCGTATAATTAACATTTTCAAGGATCCAACCCGAGTTTTGTACGGAACCTTCCACTTTCATCTATTGACAAAAAGGGAATAAAGACCACAAGTATAAGAAACGCGAAGCAAAAATTATGTAATGTGCATGTGAAGTTGTTCAATATGGATAACTTGTTCTAAATATATACGTAGTAGATGTCTTGGTTCTGCAATGAGTTTTAACTTTTAACATGTCTAAGTTAAAGGGTGAAAGATTACAAATTGAGAAGGGATGAAGTTATTTGTCATCTCGATAAAAAAAATACACATTATTTTTGAATCGAGTGAGCTCATACGTATCATAAACCATAAATTGAGATCTTGGCTAATTTGGAATTTGTAAAGATATACGGAGTATATGTTTTAGTAATTCATACCGCTGCATCGTCAATCGAGTCAGCAACAAGAGCGCGCTCCATTCAAGGAAAGTCCTTCAACGAGAATATTTCGGCCCTTGAGAATCATGGTAGACTTCTGTGACACAGATCAATTTCCTCCGATTTTTCTTTTTACGTCTAGAAATATCATTGCCCAAATTGTCTTTCACGAAATGCGAGGCCACACCTCCACATCTTGTCCGTTAAACACATGCATAATCCGATCACCAATTTGAACACCCGCCTAGCTAACAAACAATTGTTGATTCAAAGCAAGATCAACATAGAGTTGTGAATAACGTGTGAAAAGTCAGGTCTCAGACCTCCATTCAGATGAAGTACCAAGGAAGGATTACCTATTAAAGCTTCGATATGGTGGTACACTAATTTCCCCAAGTAGAGCACATAAAAGTAACTACCTTTCTCAATATAAGGTTGTGTGCTCTTTAGATTGCCATTTCACCAGAAGTTGCACTGATATGGATTAACTATATATATATATATATATATATATATATATATATATATATATATATATATATATATATTTATACTTCCTTAAATAATTCGATATCAATTAATATTAATGGTAGTATACACAATTATTGAAGCAATGGTAGTATTCATTTAATAGTTGTCAAAAATTGATCTGATACGTCTGTAATTCGATAAAAATTGAAAGAACATGCTTTTTATTTACGCAAGCACACCTAGTTTACTGGAGCTTAGCATAAGAGTTTCTGCATACGACGAGGCTCGAACCCGAAACCTCCCTTAATCGGCATCAAGCTGCTTATCACTTGAGCCAACTCTATATTGGTACGAATCAATTTTAATAGTTAAGAGTGTATTACATGTCACAACTCACAATCTATCTTTATTGTCCAAAGTTGGCTATGTTTATCGCTAAACGTAACCGTTATTCTAGTTTGTTTTTATCCAAATTGACGGGATTCCCACTTCATTACCCGAATTATTCCATCCGATATTTAATGACCGTTGAGTATTTTATACGAGCATGACATGGACAAACCTTCGCCGAAGTTGCAAATATTAAAATCTATATTTGAAAATCAAAGATCGTTTCTTACTTTTAGCAATGATTTTGATTTTATAGTTTCTTTTATTGCATACCTTCAATCAACCACTAGAATTAATCAGCAAAAATCAATATAAAGAGTAGGATCATGTTTTTACAGAAAACAAAACTCACAAAAACATGGTTGTAGATTACCTCCATGAAATCGACAAACAATTTCCAAATTTGTACACAATTGCTTAATTAAACAAAGATTACTATGCAATATTATGCATGTACAGAATTAACCACGAGCTTTAATCGTATCTACGAGCTTTAATCGTATCTACAAGAGTAATATTAAAACGCCCTTTCGATAGCGCGGGATACAATCAATGAATAAAAATGTACAATTAAAGACCGCTACACAACTTCACCCGCATAACATCAATTTCTCATCATACCGTCAAAGGAATTTACCCTTATGCCAACTCTTGACATCAAGGTTTCAAGCAATGTCTTCCAGGTTCACGGAAATTTCCTTCAAGTTGTTCCACTTTATTTATTCTAAACCCTCTTATCCTTATTTCTTCAGGATATGAAGAGTCCTTATAATCAACATTTTCAAGGATCCAACCCGTGTTTTGCGTGGAACCTTCCACTTTCACCTATGGACAAAGAGTGAACAAAAACCACAAGTGTGAGAAACACGAAGCAAAAATAATCTAATGTGCATGTGAATTTGTTCAATATGAATCACTCCCTTGTTCTAAATAGATGCATTAGTTCTGCAATGGGTTTTAAGAGTCTCTTGGAAGGGTGATAATGAATTGGTGAAACGAGAAGTTTAAGGGTGAAATATCACAAATTGAAAAAGGATAAAGTTATTTGTCATCTAAATAACACACATTATAGTTGGATCGAGTGATGGTAAATCACAAATCGAGAACTTGACTAACTAGGCAACTTGTAAAGAATTACTTGTATGTTTAAACCATATATACCTCTGCATTGTCAATTGAGTCAACAACAAGTGCTCCATCCAAGGAAAGACCCTCAACGAGAATATTTCGGCCCTTGAGAACCATGGTAGACTTTTGTGACACGGAGCAGTTTCCTCCAATTTTTCTTTTTACGTCTGAAAATGTCAGTGCCCATTTTGGCTTCCACACAATGCGAGGCCACACCTCCACTTCTTGTCCGTTAAACACATGCATAATTGGGTCACCAATTTGAACACCCGCCTAACAAACAAAATAGTTGTTGATTCAAAGCAAGATCAAACAGAGAGTTCATGAATTATGTGTGAAAACGCAAGCCTCCTCCGTTCAAATTGAGTAGAAAGAAGGGAAGTCGAACACAGAAAAGTAACAAAAAAATCCAAAAGTTTGGCATGATCAACAAAGTAACTACCTTTTTTAATATAAGGCTGTGTGCTCTGTAGATTGCCATTTCACCAGAAGTTGCACTATGATATGGATTACCCCTTGGAACCTTCACCAATAAGAAAACCAATAAAGTCGCATCAGACTTCAAGAAGACTTCAAGATGACAGGTGGAGTAATAAATATATAAGATCTGGGAAGCAGAAAGCATTTAGAAAACAAAGAAAAGCATACAGCATACCGACAAAGGACAAGAATGAAAAATCTAGTAGTACTAGTAACCATCTAAGGATTTTAGTCATATTGCATAAATTCTGGTATAGCAGCTTCACTGAATAATGCAAAATCAAAATATTAAGAAAGAACATGTTCAAGAGAAGCAAAGTCACATGTAATGACAACCATAGACTCGATTGAGGTTTCATGATTAATCATCGGTGTACCAAGTAATTACTTGGAAAAATTGTCAAGCATCCTGTCATGTTGGACCCATTTAAAAGTGAACTCCATGCTTACTCTACTCTTACTCTTTCCCTCTCTTTTAGTCTCTTTTCAAGTTTGGTTAATGGGTTGTTCACCACTGCATAAAAAGGCCATGGATCCACCTACATTAAACTTCATTTTCACTTTATTATTTCTCTTTTCCTCGCTTCTCAAAATTGATTTCAAGTTAGGGAGGTGAAGCAGCTAAATTTTCACCGTCTTGATAAACTGGCCTTCTTAGACAATTACCTTTGCGGCATCTTCAGGATTGTTCTTCACAGGTGCATAAGCAAGCCATATATCCATCACCTACGACAAAAACGAATGAATCATGTAAGGTGATTCCGAGGTCTTCCCAATAACAAGAATGTCTATTACATATAGACAGGCTGCAACTTACAGTAAACCCAACCCTTGCAGTTGGAGGCAAAGTCTTTGGGTAATCTTGCATCATACACTCCAATCTAGTAGAAGACTTAAATGAAGTTTTTGTAGCATCCTTATACCTACAAAGTATAAAATTTTGAAATTAATACCTTACCATCATACCAACTGGAAACAGGAGATCAATATTGTAACAAGAAAAGTGAGTAAATTAAACGAAGCAAATTGTGAGTGAATAAACAACAGCGAGATGTGCGACAGTCAGTAACGAAATAGCAAAGCTCAAGGAAACAGAAGACTACTTTGGGTTAACAAACTCTTTGATGGCACCTCCTGTCTTCTTAAGCTCCTCAATGTATGATTCAAGTTCCAATATTAGCTGCAAAGAAATGTCACAACCTCATGGGTCAAATTATCAGAAAACAGAAGCAAAGAAATAATATCGTTGAATGAATGATATTCTTCATTTGAACCAAGAAAATCTTGCAAATTTTAGATCCAAGGGTATTTTACAGAGCACTCTCTCCAAATAACATGTAACCATATTTTCATAAGAAAAAAATTAAATAAAAAAGAGGTCAATGGATTTTGTAAATGTATCTAAAGCCTTTCTTAAAACTCAAACGTGTCTAAGGAATCACCAACTATAATAAGCAAATACAGTTAATATTTTCCAAATTTTCAATAGTATCTAGGAGAAAAGTTGACAATGCTTACAAAAGTAAATTACAAATTCTCTACCTCCAGACAGAATGCCAAATAACACTCATCCTAAGTATGTATAATCATTCACTAAATGTAAATGCACTTACCCATACACAGGAGGAGGTAGGAAATAACAATTTAGGGAGGGGGCGAGGGTAGGGAGGAGTTCAATTCGGATGTTACCTGATTAATATTTCCAGGGAAAGGTGAGAATCCAGTCTCACAGTTGACATCCCCTTCAGGATTGATCGTTGCTCGAAGTAGAGGGTCAAGTTGATTGTACTCGACGTTGATTACCATTGTCCTCCCTGAAAGTTCACGTTTTTCTCAGTCAAAAAATAGCAAAATACGAACATAGTTACAACTGCATTTGCATTGATCAATGGTCATATATCCGTATCTCCTTATCCTAAAATACATGCCAAAAAATATCACACTACATTTGTAGGGGATGACTAGCGTCTTTATGAAACCAAACAGAGCACATACGGAGATGATTGAACTCAAAGGTGTGACATAAACCAGGCTCCATCCAGAATGAAGAAGAGGAGTAGAGGACTCATTCAAGTCACATTTGACAAAGACGGATGTTATTTTCTTTCTTAACAAAAAAGAGGATAAGGCACCATTATGGCTTTCTTCTTCCCATTCAAAAACAAAAAAATGCTTAGCCAGATTGAAGCGACAAGTCTAGACATTTCTTACCCACTCACTTGCAAAACCTATTAATATTACTCACTCCGTCCCACACTATGTGCACACTTGCCTTAATTGTTTGTCCTGAATTAATTGCACTTTTTTTTGTTAATTTAAACTCTCTCCAAAGTTCCAAATCCACTTTATAAGCTCCGTGCCAAAGGAAAGTAAGCAAACTACTATGGGAAGGAACGCTTACTTAGGAAGAGTATAAAGTTATAGGAGGTAGCGATGAAGAACCAGAGAACAAAAAAAAAATGAATGCAATGAGGTACAATAAGTGAGTTTAATGTAATCCAGAAAGTCAACTAAATACCATCAGCATGTGTAAGCTTAGCAATGCCTCCAATAGCTTCTTTTGCTTTTCGAGGAACTGCAAGAGAATTAACCTGGTACTGTTTGGTGGCACTGACTCCCAATGATGCTGGAATTGCCTACAGTAGCACAAACATAAGAAGAAGAATAAAGTGACAAATAAAAAAGGAATTGAAGATACATGGTCAATCAATGTTTCTAGTTCTTCATTAGCTGTGCACACTTATATTGATGCATGGATATGAATAAAAGAATAAATAAACTAACAACTAGATTAAATAAGAATCAACAATTTTTATCAGATATCTAAAACCACATCAGTGCTATCTTAAAATATACAGTCAATGCGGAATATCATCATATATGTACACGTTATAGTATTATACTTCCTCTGGCCTAAATGTTTGTCAAACTTTGGGAAATACCAAATTAGAGAAAATATGTTATTTTCCTCTTTTTATCAACTTTTTTATTCGTGCATGGAGTTAGTTGTGTCAATAAAACAGGAATCGGTAATTGAAAGGACTTGAAGCACTATCTGTTCAACAAGCCAAGAACTCCAGTGATGCATACTAATTGCCTTTAGGGAAAATGAGTTGTAGATTTTCACTTATTATTGTTGTCCAAATTCCCAATCACAATAGTTTCCAATGTTAAACCGAACTTTTCGGGGGACGCCTAGAGAATGGAATTTGAAGTACCAATGGGAGTAGGATTGCAGGAGACTATTATTTGTCTCTGTACCCAAAAAGTCACTACAGAGTACAGATTAATCCTAGTGCCACCAATTTCACAATACAAATTCAAACAGCTTCATTTATCTGAGCAACACTGCTACCTGTCCGACAAGAACAGCTTTAAGGGGTAAAAGGGGAGGGGTTATGGCCTCGCGGGACCAAAGAACTAAACAAACCTTGAAGAGAAGCCCATTTGTGTCTTGGAAGAACAGAACCCATTTTACACCAGCATCACGCCTAATTAGAAGGTATTCCAGAAATCAAAATCAGCAGGGTTCCTCAACTTAATGAATCAGAATAGACTAAAACAAATTACCATTATTAAAACAGCACATGTAAAATAGTTCCTTAGGGCATTTGAAATAATTTTGTAAATTTATTAATTGACACAATGAGGGAATACATTGCTCATTTGCTCCTATAATACTCGTATATTAATAATCTAAGACGAAAAAAACATGACCCCTGTAATAAAAATGAATGCATACCATTTGTTTAGAAGACCACTGGAAAACAAAAGTGAATGCACATCACCATGGCCATGAGGCTTTGTCTGCCACAAGAAGCAGCAAGGAAGATTTAGCCCAGGAGAGATTGCATAACAACTTATGGTTAATTTCAATTGATTTGTAATTTCATATACGTAACAATATGATGAGTACCTGAATTCTGTACTTATTTTGTGGGTCCACAGCAAGTCTGGCATCATTATCAGCTAAGCAAGCAACTTTTTCCTGAAATAATCCACATTTTAGTGAAATTCTCATAAAATTGATATTCAGGTAGTTTATATCCAAAAAATTTGCGGTACCTGCTTGAGAAGTGTGACTTGCGTTGGCTTCATTCCGAAATAAGCATTTGACTCCAACAGTGCCAAAGTTCGTGCATGAGTGTCATCAGAAGTCATAATAGCAAGAGGTATCTCCTTTTGCGTTTCACCTACATATTTAAGGAAATCATTTCCATGAATAAGTTGGCTTACTTGAGCACAGGACAGCAGTCGTACAAATTAAAATCCCAATCAACTCCTAAGCAGTAATAATGGTAAAATCAGTTAAACATTCAAAAGCATTCCATACTCTTTTAAAAGGTCAGTATAGTAATTCAAATGAATCCCCTCATGAGTCATGAGAGAATAAACTGAAGGTCGTGCCTTGGCGCAATGTCAAGTGTCTACTTGCTATCCGATAGGTCACAAGTTCGATCCCTGGAAATAACCTCTTTGCAAAATAAGGGTAAGGCTGGGTAAATTTAGACATCCACAGACCAATACTTGGCTCGTCTCGACTTGTTGGCATCCCTAACGGAGAACATGGGGAGTCGGGTCTGTACAGAATCTATTAATGGTTCTTGGATGAGGTATCTGTCATTAAGAAAGAGAAGGAACACAAAATCTGTTGCGATGATGCTTTCGTTGCATTCTCTAGCCTTAATTTCAGGGTTTTCTACATACAATATAAGAAACATTATGGTTATCAAAGGTGACAAGGAAATACACATGATGAATAACCTCTTCAATATGGCAGAGTACATGTAAAAACCATTCAGTATCCTCTGTAGACAGGCAGGATGTCAATATATTTGACGAGAATTTGGTTCCGTTCAGATCAATCGAGCTTAATATTGATGTACATATATGGCTTCAGACTGGGTTTGGCACTTAGATTTTCAAGAACATGAAATGAAGTCAATAGCTTCATGAAAATCAAGGTCGGAGTCTGGCTGTTCAGATTACAAGTGAAGCAGGGGATGAAACTTTGCCTACCCCCTCGTAAGCCTGTCCAGCAGTTTCTCTTTCAGAGCAAAGGGAAAAAGATCTAGCAACAGAACTTTTGGGTGGGATGGAGATTATGCAGATTGATCGTCGGTGAAAGGAACTAAGGCCCGATACTCAACCTAACAAGGCAACACAGTTTAAAGTTGCCTTCCTTCAAATTATATCACCCCCTTTGTTCAAGAAGGTAATTACAATTTACTAGTGCATAGTGCACAAACAGATATGGCTGATCCTCTGAAGTTCCAGATCCTAACATCAGGACAGTGCTTGCTAGGCTTCACTCATTCAGTTCATAGTTAATTGTGATAATTAGTAGTGCTAAACACCAGATGAAGAGAAACAGACCAGCAGCATGAAGGAACACTACAATAAGAAGCATCTAACAATTGCAGAATTTCCGCCTCCTTTCAGCCCATGTACAAATCTATAAAATACATAACCTAAAGCAGTTAAGTTTGAAATTTACTGTCCATCTCTGTCTAGATACCAAAATTTCATTTTTCACTTTCAAAATCGCATAATCTAGATGATCAAAAGACTAGGAAAGAGGATCACTCAGAAAACTTAAATCTAGAAAGGACCATCAAGCATGCAAGAGACACAAACAGACTATCCGTGTCCAAACATTCCGCCTGCAAAAGACTAGAAACAGACTCTAAAGCTACAATTGAGAGTTTCTGCAGCACCAACCTTCAGCCAGTTTGCCACTAGCTTCTTGAAGAGCAAGAATATACTCTATGTACAGCTGTAAGAAGCATGTTCCGGTGGAGGTTTCAGAAGGAAGAGCAACCTGCAAGATTTTCATAGAGATCAATATAATAATCTTATGTTGCTAATTGAATACACTCTGTCTAAAGTTACAAAAGAACGCATCTACGCAACTGATTTGGCTTCCAACAACAACACCAGAAAAAGAAAAGGTTCAAAATTTTCATGCAACCAGCTGACAATGAGTTGTTAGACGTAACAGACCGAATATCACAATATTAAAAATTAAATCATGTTAAAGAAAAATCGTGTATTGTCGACCTTGTCATAGCAAGGAACATGCAAAGTGCACATCCATGAGGAAATGGTGAGAGAGTGACTATTGTAGTCTGATTATATACCGCCAAAAAAGATCATGTAAGTCATCACTGAATAAACCGTGTAAGAAAAACTTGAAGCAACCTCTTCTGTAATCCACCAAACCACCCAGGGAAAGCATGGCAGATTGGCAGTGTTTGACAGTACTAATTACCAGCAAAAGGAAGGTAAAGATAATTTGCTACCATTTCTTGCTAGCTTTTAACCTTGTTCTATTCCCTTGGGGGGGGGGGGGGGGGGGGGGGGGGGGGGGAGTTGAAAGATGAACAAGATTTATCACCTTGATTCCATTGTACCCAAGACGTTCTCCAAGCCCCCCAGCAACAAGAACAAATGCAGCGTTTTTTGCTTCCTTGACGCCAGCCTCTTCATAATTGATGAAGTTCTCATCACCAAAAGTAAGATTTTCACCTGTTGGAACCTGCATGAAGATTATCAACATACGAAGTATAAACAACTGCTTCAACAAGACATACACTTAATACTGATACCTTATGCAAGTCTACATCGCTTCCCACTTTTATAGAATATCAAATATCTATAGCAGACAGATGCATTCAGGTCTGTACTAAATATCAAAAGTTTAATTCTATATCTGAACTGCAATTGAAGTAAGCCATACTAAAACATTCTCAGTACTGTCAGTAGATGTAATAAAGCTAAGAGCTAGAAAGTAACAACCCAGAAAACCTAATGCCGGTGACTCGGTGAGTCCTTTCTCCATTCGAGATAGTCTTAATCTCTTTCCTTCATCTGGTTCTTCACAAACACTGGCTAGTTTATAGTATTACACCCAATTCAGAATCCTCAGGTATCAGTTCAGATAGCAATACTAGAGATTCTGTGCATTTCTGGTAGCCAAATTAAACTGAAAATATAAAATTACACGAGCATAGCTGCTTTCATGATTAAGCTTTTGCACTTGTCACAAATTTCAGTCATCTCCTGCAGCCAGTGAGACAGTTATCTCCCTTTACTCGTTTGTTAAACTTCTTTTTTACCACTTGATATATACACGCATCAGATGATAATTTAAACCTTTGCTAAACTCAACTATCAGTATGAAGCTTGACTTACTGAAGGTGTAAAGCCGTCAAACGGATTCTTTCCAGCCTTTGAATCTGCCAGAAGTTCTCTAGCATTTTTTATGTATTGCTCCAAACCACCAAAATAGCAGGCATTAAGGCGGGCAACCTGGAAAAAAAGCTAGCAACATTCAGTAAAAGATAACAAAGAAGAAAGGAATATATTAAAAGCAGTATCTAAATATAAAGCCACATTGAAAAAAGCAGTTATGTCGTCACATCTATCTCTTTCCTTGGAACCTAGCTACAAAGTAAAAGTACATGCATCAAGCCATTAATGTAGAAGCACTCAAGAAAACCTAAAAGAGTTGTGCCATTTTCGTGCACATTATATGCTTTCATTGTTTGTGCCACTTAGGAAAGTCAAAATCTTACTCCCTCCGTTCCAAAACTATAGTCCAGTTTCTATTTTTGGTCATTAAGTTCTCCACTTTCCTCATGTACAATATTAATTAAAAATGCATTGAAAACCTCTCACGTGTACTATACTCCCTTTTACATGTACTATATTGTGTTTTTTCATACAAATCAATCATCAATGTACTGTATTCCAACTTCCCATACACTATATTACACTTTTCTTAAAACCTGTGCTTTTAGTCAGACAGGACTATAAAAATGGGACGGAGGGAGTAGGTTATAAGCTAAGTGACAGCAGCTCTGGACTGAGGACTGATGATACAAACAGTAACAGGCTAACAGCAGCAGCTAAACGCAACAAGAGAAGGCGAATAAGGCCGTAATATCCTAATCAAAGATGTATACCTAAAAGATATTCCTTTTTAGTTCCAATTCTTCTAGATTACAGTACAACACTTATGGATCGAATTCGAAACCCATCTACGTCACTGTAGTTCGTGGCACCCTAAAATTTAACCCAATGTAGCATATATAGCAGTTCTATAATTCTACATTATAGACTAGCAGCAACAGTCAACAGAATCATGAAGGCACTATACCAATAAATCTTCCAGATTTCAAAAAAAAAAAAAAAAAAAAAAAAATTGAACTGAACCTGATCAAAGAATGCTCGTTTCTCATCGTCATCAACACCGGATTCAGGCCAATCATTAAACAGATGACTCTGTCCATTCTGAATCAATATCTTCGCCAATTCGACCTGGATTCAATTCAATTAATTCAAAATAAAATTCTTTGATTTCAACTTCTCTACCAGAATTATACAAATTGAACTTTAAAATAAGGGAAGAAATAGATACGAACATGATCAGGAGAGAGAATTTCGAGGTTTTTCAGGAGATTAGGGCAATCAAGCTCAGACATGTCGAGGTTGGCGAGTTGATCGGCAGCGAAATCCACCATCGGAGATTATGTCGGAGAAAGTGATTTACTTTTAGAATTTCGGTATCAGGTGAGTGAGAAAGGATATTCCAAATATTTTCTGTTTTTATAGTGAGTTGTTTTAACTTTGTTGGGTCTAATTCAGATTAGATTAGGGATCTGTTGTTTTACAAGGCATGAAATTATCTAATCACCCAAAAAAAAATTGAAATTATCTGAACCAGAGTATGAATATAACTCATCTGAACTTATACGATCTTATTTAATTTATAGTATTTTATTTAATTTTTATTGACGGGTTAAATCTAAATTTATAGAACCTAAAAAATAAAGTCTTACAAGTCGAAGAGAACAAGGTCTAGGTTAGATTAGTTTATTGTTTTTTATTCAGATTAGGTAAGACTTCATTTTTTAGAAATTTGATTTTTTTGGTCGGATCCAATTATCGGAGTTTGGATTTAAAGCGAATTTGTAATATTGAGATGGCTTTTAGGTGAAGTCTCAAAACTAGCTTGTATTTAGAATGGACGCAAGCGACTCTTCGGAGTTTGGATTTAAAGCGAATTTGTAATATTGATACTGGTCTATGAATACACTCTTCAGTAGTACCAATACGAGTCATTTGCTTTTTGCACCGACATACGCATTGTTGGTACTAAAAATTGTTTATCTAGTGACTACTAAATTACTAACGTGTCTAATTTATTCACAAGTCACTTGACGTTTAAAAACCTCGACTTTAGTGCTTTTCTTATGTTCAAAGGTATGTTATTTTGAACTTACTAGCTTCTGAGCCCGTTCAATGAACGGGCAATTATATAGTAGTTGTTAAGCGGTCTTTTAAAATGCTAATTTTATTGAGGATTGTGACTTCAGTGAGTTAAAAGTTGAAAAAATATACAAATTAGATGATGGATTAATATCGAGTGTTGAAGAAGAAACTAAGATGGGTGTAAGAGGTTATATGAATTAAATGGTGAATTGATGTTGAATGAAGAAGATGAAGTGCGGTGTTAAAGCTGTAAAATTATTCGAATAACAAACAACAAAAGGAAAAATTAATGGTGGAAAGATGTGATGACACATGTCATCTAATAATCTATGATCTTCCTTTTTAAATACTAGGTATAGATTTCCTATTTAACTCAAAATTTATAAAGCACTGAGTACTACGTAATTTAGTTCAGTTCAGGTCTATTAATTTCCGCTCGGTTGAACTTAGATCAAAATAACGGACCTTTAGAGCTGTCAAAAATTGACCCGACCCGAAAATCGACCCGAACCCGACCCGAAAATACTGGGTCCTGAACAAGATTTTGTGACCCGTAACCCGATTTTATCCGAACCCGAACAACCCGAAAAGGAATGGGTCAAAACCCGACCGAACCCGTTTTAGACCCGACCGATTGAAAATCATTGTATTTATAGCAATAAATGAGATTATGAGAAAATTTAAGCATAAAAGACACGTTGTTTTTACTATTGTTCTGTGTAATATGATTTTAATTTGAATTATACGCCATTTTATGATTGAATTTGACAAAATATAAACTTTCGTAGGAAAATTTGTTAACTTGTGCCAATATTTTGTATATTTTTCACCTAAATTAATGAAAATATAATGCGCGTTTTAAAATCTCTCAACCCGTTGGGTCGACCCGAACCCGAAAGTTCTGGGTCTTGAACAAGCATTTGTAAACCCGAACCCGAAAGTGACCGACCCGATTCAACCCGAACCCGAAAGTAAATTTTTACAACCCGACCGACCGACCCGTTTGACAGGTCTACGGACCTACTAAAGTCTAAAGAAATACAGATTACATAAAACGCGCCCAAACAGGTCTCTTTCCTTAAACTCACATTCATCGGATACTCCATCACTTCCGCTCTCAACATCCTCTATTCTCTCTCCACCACCGTCGACGGAGGAGATCTGATCTCTAACCGCCGGAGAATAAGATTCATACGACTGATCTTGCTGCTCATAGTGGTGGCGCATTTGCACTTGCGTCCCCGTCTCACCACTCCCACCACCGGAATCACCACCACGAGTACTGACGAATCTTCAATTGGAGGTTAGGGTAAGCTACATTGTAATTAATTGGGAAAAAAATCCATCTTTTTCTAAAAAGTATGTGTGAATTTCTTATAATTTGTTCTTAATTGCATGAATTGATTCTTAATTACATGATTTGGTGATGCATGTTGCCATGTTGGTTCAATTTCACACCAATTGCTTAAATATAAAATGTAGTATGAATAATCTTGCGCATATATTTTCTTCCTAAATGACATTAAAAATAAACTCTCAATGTATCTCCTCTGTAGCTTCTTCCTTCCGTCTTTTCCAATCCCATCTAAAAGGCGTTCGGATTTGAGGATCAAAGTATTCCAGAATCACTTATTTCGTTCATTGTTTAACTCTTTCACTTTCAAAGTTATCAGATTTGGGGGTTCAGTTGAACCTAATAACCCTTTTGGGTACATTGCCGGTAAATTGAATTGCTGTTGTTTTTTGAGAATTATATAGCTTATCGCAGGCTTGGTTCGGTTTTTATGCCTGGCATTTTCGGATTTGTTTCGGATTTGATCATGTGTTTTATGGTCTGTTCTTGTGTGTGTGTTTTATCAACTGTTCATTGCTGGGAAATTGAATCATTGTTGCTTCTTTAGGGTTATGTAGCTTGGTGGTGCATGCAATTATATTTGGGAGTCAGTGATTTGAAGTGAGAGAAAGAGTAACAAGAAGAGGTATCAGTGAGAGGGAGTAAACCAGCAGTATGGCAGCCATGAGTAGGGCAATTTATGAAGGTGCAGATTATCTTTTAGACATGGAATTGACCAACTCGAATAAAAAAAGACGCAGGCGTGAAGCCTCAAGTTTTGAAAATGGTAAAGTGGATGAAGACTATGCTTCATTTTTGGAGGGTTTACAAGAATTTTGGGATGAAAAATTTGTGGAGGAAGGTGATGATGATCCCACTTATATGGAATTCTTGAAAAACTTGGAAGAACGTAACAATGCATATATGTGTAACGTGTCCACAGAGAATGGTGTATTAATTCCAATATGTTATGAAGAGGAGGAGGATTTTCGGCATTTGCCTTGTGAGAATAAGAGGAAAACTCCAAAATCTCGTAGCGGTACTTGCATTCCTGACAAGAAGAACTTATATCAGGATGAGAATTTGAAATCAACCCGGAAAAGATCCGGTGCAGAGAATGACTCATCTGACGTGTTACAGAGGAGCTTAAATGTGGCTAATGATCTGAAGTCCGGTCTGAAAAAATTTAGTTCCAAATGTGGTCATCATGATGGGAACAAGAAGAAAACTCCACAATCTCCCATGGGTGGTAGTGTGAAATCCGGTCTAAAAAATTCTGGTTCCAAAATTGGTCATCATGATGGGAACAAGAAGAAAACTCCACAATCTCCCATGGGTGGTCGTGTTGGGGATAATAGAAGCGTATACATAGATGTTGATCAGGAAATTTCTGATTCTGGAAATGATCATCTTGATAGGATCAAGAGGAAAACTCCACAATCTTACAACGGTGATCATGTTAGGAAGAATAGGAGCTTAGATGTGGGTAGTGATCAGAGATCAGGTCCAACATATTCTGGTTTTCATAAGAAAACGTCTGTAGTAATTGATGAGACTTATGAAAAGTTCTTGAAAAGTCTCCATGTCTCTGAAAAGTCTGTGTTCTATGAATATGACCAAGATCGAATTTTTTACGAACCCTGCGATCAGCAAACAACTGATGTTGAAACTGAACCACTTGAGAAAGATATGAGACCACCACCCTCGACTCTGAGACCTTCAACCCCAATTCCAGGACCACATACCCCATTTTCCAGACCAAAAACTACCACACAAATAAAACCAACTACAACACCATTTTCCAGACCAAAAACTACCACACAAATAAAACCAACTACAAAAGATGACCATATTACGCTCAGCGTACCTGTAAGTGTTCTTTTGGCAATATTCAGGTTCATCAAGAAAGTGCTTATTTTATCTTTTCTACCTCTGAGATTTACGTACTTTAACTTGTCTATCATCTTCATGCTTTTTCACAGAACAAGACATGCAAGAACAGTGAAAAGTCTCGAAGAAAGTCTTCCTCATTCTGGATAGATGAAGGGTTGCATGATTACCTCAGAAAGCCCTTTACACAACAGGAGTTAAAAAATCTTTGGGAGCAATTGTCTACTAGAAAGCCTGTGAAAATTCATAGGGAATCTCGCAGTGGAGGAACTGACAAACTGGGACATTTGGGAAAATCTTATCTTGATTTATATCCTGGTTAGTTGTGTTTGGCTTTGCGAATTACAATGCTTTTATTATTTCTGTCTTCCTTATTATCAGTAAGCTTAAGGCAGTGTGCAACTGTTGATTAGAATCTCATAAATCACGTTATACTTGGTGCAATGATTTAAAACATGTGACCTCTTATGTCTTATTGAGTGCGAGAGCGTATGGGCTTCCTTCTTCCTCTTTGAAAAGGGGGATGGGTGGGGATGAGATTGTGCGTGTGGGGAGGGGGGAGGGTGTATGTTTTTCCTACCTTGACAATGAATTATAAATTAATACCGAACTATTCACGATTATGTTTCTGTGAGAGAACAACGATAACTTTTATTTGGCTTTGCCGAAGAAATGTTATATCAACATATCTTGAATAGTGACATTTGTAGAATAATCTTTCCAGCCATGAGTATAAACGTGGCCAATATCAAAAGCACAACCGAAAAAGCTGTTTCTTTTAAATGTCCTTTATCAACAAGTTATCACTTTTCAGCATAAGATTTCTAAATATCAACTGAGGTTCTGAAACTTTCAGTCTTCTGTCTTCTGGTACACATTTAACGTCCTATCTGCAAAACAATCAGACAAGAGTATTATAAACCATTTGAGGATTATGATCTATACTTGACAAAATTAAGATTCTTCTGAAATGTTTTGAAAATTAGTCTCTCAGAATTCCCTTTTTTTTTTGGGTCAATAGAAATATGGAACAACATAGAAAAGAATCACTGAAGTTGTATGATTTTAGTTCTATTCAATATTTTCAGTCAACAATTTTTTTATAGGATTACAATTTTATACATTGTTGTGTTAAATTACATATTTTAGGTCTTGGCATCTGATGGAATAAAACTAAAATGAACTAGTGATTTTCTGCTAACCCAAACCCTAAAAGCTGAATATACAATGATGAAAACTCGACTTCGTTATGCTCATTTTTCTCACATTGCATTTGGTAGCCCGTAGCTAAGCTGATCCCATGGTTTGAGTAGCAGCTGTACCACACTTAGGTTGTTTTATTTCTGTTATTAGAAAAGTCCTAGAAATCCTTTGCTTTTCTACTTTTCTGGTCACGTGCTTGCCTGATGTTTATTTGCAAACTACATCCTTTTATCCTTCTTTAATTATATGAAGATTGATGTCTGTTTAAAAAAGTTGACTGTTATTTCATCAAATTTTTGCTAATCTTGATGTCAGATCTGAACGAAGAAATACAAAAGGTCAAATCCGATCATCCTAAGGTCTTGAATCTGCTACGAATGTGTGCATTCTATCTGAAGGTAACAACTCATTTATCTTGTGTTTGATGGTTTTATTTTCTCCGTATCTTTCTTGGGGATTGTGTTATTAACATGAACACAGTTTTGCAAGTTCATTAATCTGGCAAGTTAGTCCATAGTATATTTGGCCATACTCAGATGCTCTTCCTGGGAAACAAAATCCCACCAGTATAACTTGGCCTCCCCATATGCTAGTAGTAATTTGTTACAGTGTTTGTATACTAATAGTTCGCACCCAAAAAAAAAAATCTAATACTTCGTATTAAATAGTATGACCCAAATACAAAAACAGAAATAGTAACACTAAAGTACTGGGAATGATGTTGATTGTAATTTATTTTTATTAGAAGTGATGGCAAATGGAAAAAAACTCTTTGCTGATAGTTTTAGATCCTCCTGTTCTCCTTGTTAAGAGAGAAATTGTTTCAAGATGAGTCATTCACATCAAACATATGTCTTTGTAATTCCAGACTTGAAAGACCCAAATCACCCAACATCTGCGTTCTCATTATACATTATATAAACAGTAGATTTGCTTTTGAATGGACAATATCCTACTGAAATTGTATTAACTACATCTAAATTATAACTCTGTTTGTTAATTGATTGTCTTTATAAATAAAGGATGTGATTTTTTGGAACGTTTTTTTTTTATATGCTTCCACCCCTATGTCCTTGCTTCCACCAGTAATGTCTTATCTACCTTATAGTATAGGCAGTGTACGAGTTAACCATGACATGGAAGGAAGTAACTTGAAGGAAGGAAAACCTCTGACACTTTGTTTCATGATGCAAACTATGCTGTAATGAAATAGTATGGAATTTGAAGATTAACATAAAATATTTCAGTCAAACTTTAAACAATTTTGAAGTTTGTAAATCCTATCAACATAAATTATTGCAAACTGCAGTAGCCACGTATATAGTATATTGCATGCTCTGATCCTGACGAAGAGCATTTTAGGAGCAGTGTAGCTTGATGATCTTTGTGGCTATATGTGTTACTCCCTCCGTCCTAAAATTATAGTTATGTTTGACTAAAAACACGGGTTTTAAGAAAATTGGAATATAGTGTATGAGAAAGTGGGAGAGTGTATGGGAAAGTGGAATATAGTGTATGGGAAAGTGTAAAATGTGGAATATATTGTATGGGAAAGTGGGAAAGTGGAAGTGTATGGGAAAGTGGGAAAAGTAATATCCAAATAAGGAAACAAGACTATAAATTTGGGACGCCTGAAATATAAAACATGACCATAATTATGGGACGGAGTGAGTATTACACATTAATGCATTGGTTGTGGACTACTTTTGAACTATGATGTTAATACTTTTTGGCAATGCCTTTTTTTCTATTTGTTGTCTTTTTAGTTGTAAAAAGTCCATTGTTTTTATGATTATTTTTTGTGGAATTCTAACAGTTGCCTTTGTTCTTGTCACCAGAAAATCCCTTCATTTGAAATAAATCCTGGGTTTCCTTGGAAGGATGATTTGTCTAGGAGTATTTTGCCTGGATCGTCCTAGATGACTATAAAATGGTAACACTTGACTGTAGTTCTGAGAAACGTCATGGTTAATTTTGTGAAATTCTCACATCAAATTCTGATTTTAGCTATAGTTAACCGCGCATAGATACACAAATGTTGAACAAAGGGAATGGATCAATGAATAACCTAGTTCATTGAAGACTCCCTTTTTGTAAGTCAAGTTTCTATGTGTTTAGATAATAATAATAAGATGGGTTATATATATATATATATTATGACATAAATACCTGTTTCTGATTTCCATCATCTGGTTGTTGATATTACTGTACATCTGGAATCTCGTTGCTGTTGAATTTCATCCTTGGTTTTCCCATGCTGAAGTTTAAGACTCTTGAATTCATGTTGTATTTGATCTCACCTTCATAGAGCATCTTTCTTATGTAATGTTCTATGTCTGAACCAATGAGGCGGAGAGTGTATTCTGTCAGAGGTGCACCCTGGTTTTTGTGAATAAAGATTAGATTGTGTCAGAGCATTCAGCAGTTCCTGATATAATTATGAGTAGAGATGGCCAGTGAGTTGGGTTTTACCCAGCCCACCCTAACACAGCCTATAATGGGTCATAAGTGGGTCGGACCTACTAATGACCCATGATACAACCCGCGAAACCTGTATACTTCGTATTTTTCTTGATGTGTAGTGGGTCGATTTTTTTCAACACAACCTATTTCAATCCATCCTATCGAACCCGACACAACCCACCACAACACACTCGACCCACCCAACCCACCTAACCTTGTGACACACCAGACCCGCCATCTCAATAACTTAATTTAAACTATTTTGTATCTTGCTAATAAATTTTAATTTTATTGTTTAAATGTACATTAACCACATTTACATTAGTATGTGAATAACAAAAAAAATCAATTAATTTAAGTTTATATGAAATTTATAACTTTTTTACTCTTAAGTAGTCGTCCAAATCCACCTGACCCAAATAAGCTCGTAAAACTTGTCTAAACACACCAAACCCACCTGACCCATCGAAGTCACACTAAGCCTCAAAATCTATCGTAACCCACCAAATACACCAGACTCACTCGACCCGCACAAGTCACAACCCACCATGACCCACGATCCACACAACCCACGAGGCCACGACCCATTATGTACTGTATCCATTTTTTTCCGACACAACTCACGATTCTACCCACCCTAAGTTAACTTAGGCGAGTCATGATTATTATCTCCAACCCACAACCCACCAAACCCACCCAACCCGCCACGTTAGCCATCTCTAATTCTAAGTAGCCCATTCCTCTGACGAAGTTAGAGATCATACCTCATAATGATCAACAAGCTCTTCAAAGTAGACATAAACCTTGTTCAAGGTCTCATCATTCCACAAGAATTCATCAGTTGGATCAATCATAAGTGTGAGTTTATCCATCTGGGTTTGATCCATTGCACAAGTTACAGGGTCAATATATGCAGCATAAATCCTAACATGTCTGGTTACACTGCTAAGCCATTGCCCTCCATATTCTCTTTCCAAGTTTCTGCTCTTCACATTCACTTGTGCTTCAATTGGTGTTGCTCTTTTCAGCACTTCTTTCATTTCATCTTGTTCTTCTACCTTCTCATTTTCTACTTTCAGTTGCTCTGATTCCTGAACTTCAGTTTCCTGTTGAGCTGAAATACGGAAATTGAAGTTGAGCCTCTTTGTTGGGACTTTTTTGCTTTGAATGTTTGATGAAAAAGTGGGGAGTTTTAGTGATGAAATGTATGATGATGAAGCAGCTGCCATAGTTATATTAGTTGCTTCTGGTTTAGTTTAAGGAATTGTGTGTTTGAGCATGTTTTGGTTTTTGTTAGTGGTGTTTTTGAGGCCAATGCATTTGAGTCCTCTATTTTTTTTGTTTGGATAAGATGCAAGATGTGTTGTTTTCATTTGGGGGGAAAGGGGGATGAGATGAGAACGGTACATATTTATTAGATATGAAAATTACAAAAGGATATTCCGTAAAGCTTGTTTTGACACATATGTTATATTATGGTCTCACAAACTCTTAATTACACCATGTATATAATAAATATTATAAGTGTAATTTAACCCAAAATACTTAAAAGTTGTCTTAAGAATGTAAAAGTTTATTTTTTCGTGATAAAATATTTCATTTTAATGAAAATTTTCATTTCAAAATCACTCATATGTAAAGTTAATCATGTACTCCGTAACCTTTAGAAAGTTACCATCAGACATTGTTTCATAATATAAATATTAATCAAAATATGTTTAACGTTACCAAAAACTATGTAAAAATTACACTGATGTACAATAAGTTTATTGTACATCGGGTGAGTGCAAAACCTATAGGTCTATTTTATAGTGCTTGTGTACATAAATTAGAATAAATGTATGATGCTTAAACTTTTCTATTATACACCCGAGTGTACCTGAAGCTGGATATTCCGAAGGGTATTACTCATTTAAATTTGAAATGCATATAAATTATTAAATGAGCAAAATTACATAGTACTGCCTTTTAAAAGCATCCAGGTGCATATAAGAATATTCATCTTTTCATCTATAGAGAAATTGCCAACAAACCTTTTAAAAAATTTCCACAAAACAAATACAACACCTAAATCACTTTTTCAAACATGGTTGCATCTGTGTTAGCAAATTAGCAAGTGTGCTACGTTTAGCCGGATTTCGGTAGGTTTACACATTGTAAGTGTCATTAATTTTCCATAACGCCATAATTTGCCAGACTTAGACAAGTTCATGGTTAAGTAAAGTAACTAGGATTTTCATGCCTCAAACCCCTCTGCAATCTTCATCGCCTTCAATTTTTCCCAACTCTTCATTGTCTACCGGAATCCGGCTAAAGGAAGCAACATTCGTCAAAAACCAGTCCAAAGAGGAAGTTGTTTTCAAATTGTTGGCAAATGTTCCCCTTTGTAAACCTAATCAACTCGATTGTTTTTTTTTTTCCCGTTTTTGTGCGAATGAACAATAAAGGCAATATAAACAACAAACGGGGCTGAGGGCAATCAAACATGAGACATATTGTACACAAACACTCAGTCTTAAATTCTTAATCAACTCAATAGTCATTACCGTGAAACATTACAATTGTTAGTGTTATCACAAGTTTACAAGGCGTTACCAAGTACAAGAAAAATAAAAAAAAGAGTAATACTAAAAACACTCTCCCCCGTCCTAAATTAAACACCCAAAGAAAAAGGAAATGCAAATAAGTAACTCATTTACAGATTGACTGCATCTCCATAATATTGCTTAATCAGTTAATCCTGTCAATGACTGCTGTTACTCTGTTAGTGACTGTTTAAAGACTAAATCCTAGGATTTCACTAAAGCCTACCCAATAGTCGAAGAGGTTTTATCAGTTCATCAAAACCATCCAACTGTGAATTCAGAAAGCCATCCTCAGATAAGATGGTTGTTTGCTCACTCAACAGACCATCATCCTCTTGTGCTTCATCATCACTAACACCAAGGCTAACAAAATCACCCAAATCTCCTTGAAAGTCAACACTATTGACTTTATTCGGTTCAACACGCTTCTCAAGTATATTAGGTCTTGTCTCGGGATCTGCAACCACTGAAAGACCAGAACCGAAATAACGTCCCTTGGAATTCTTCTGATCTTTCTGACCTTTCCGTTTCTTGGACTTTCCTTTTTTGGGATGGTAAAGTTTGCATTTTGACCCTCGAGGGCAGCTTTCGGAGGCTTCAAATTCAGGGCAGATGTAACTGTGCTTCTTCCGGCACTGCAAGTGTGTAGACAGAGATTTGTTCTACTTGTTTCTATCAGGCAAGTCGACATGTGACACTCACAAGCAAACAGGGAAGTTTGGTTGAAGAAACCAATAAATGAAAACATAGCAAAGTCAATTTATAATCATAAAACACAACCGGAGTTGCCCTCTTGATTATTGTACCCCCTCCGTCCCGGAATATTGGCACCGTTTTGACTGGACACGCTTAATGCACAACTTAGACCACTAATATCTATAACTACATATTATAAAAACTTATAAAATATTAGTAATAGTTTGAAATATATATTAAGATGCAGTCACCAGACAGTTTATGCATTCCTTAAAATGAAGGGTTAATAAAACCGTGATGCTAAAGTAGACTGCTTCTATGTTTGACCATGGAACAGAAGAAACTAATAATATCCAATTAAAAAGAAACATGATGACAAGATGGCACATTCTGCAGTTGCAAAGACTAACCAGGATCCTGCCATATGAGAAAATCTATGCAGCATTTCCTCTAACTAGCCTAAAAATGGTGTTCCAGACGACACAGAGAGGAAGGGGGTGGGGGGTAACCTTTTTGTACAAAAGTAAGGCATTCAGATAAAAATTCCAAAACAGAGATAAAATTTTCAACCATGTAGAAGGATAAAAATAGATAACTTACTTCACATATACTACTTAGTGAACTCATTAAGCTTTCAAAAGACAAAACTGCACAAGCAGTTGAATTTGCAATACCAAGGGGGCAAGGAGTATTCCTTCTAGTTTAACTTTATAATGAAATGGAAACATTTGATGATTGAAAGATACAAATTGAAAGATGCAGAAAGAGGTTTATAACTTGACAAAAGATGACATTTTTTGACCCCATTTGACAATGCTGACCTTTTAACACAAACTTTAACCAATATTTTACTAGTGTGAATGGCAACAATTAATTGGATGAATGTGCAAATTAACTAAAGAGAACAACGTTTTTGGTCAACTGAAAGAGGAAGTTGGACAGAAAGAGTATATGCAAGTGGCTAATAACAGCATTAACAATTAGTACCTCATTTCCTTCAGCACAATATCCCTTGAGGAAGCTCTCACATATAGAGGCTTTTGGATTCACATTCACATGCCTATAAGGACATTTCTCGTTGGAGCATAAGCCTGCATGAAAAGCCAGTCAATATCAATTACTAGTCGCATAAGCACGCATCGTGATGCGTGCGCCAGTTACATATATTATTACTTATATCTTATTTTTTTGACATAAGAATTATTACTTATATCATAGTCATAAAAGAATTGCATAAGCATTATTGAAAATAAGTAGCAAATAAACTATACAGAGTACATGATACACTTCGATTACTCATAAATATATTCTTATTTTTAGGGAATCTCATAAATATAAATGCATAAATTCGATCTCTCTCCTTTTAAAAGAGGAAAATAAATATCCAATTCTATGTACTCCCTCCTTTTTTTTTCCTTAAATGCATCACTTGTATGGGAACATAGCTTTAGGAGGCCCATGCACAATTATTATTAAATGGTGCAAGTTTTTTTATTAAAGAAAAACAATGGTGACCATGATAGTGATCGCATGTGAGAAATAGATGTGGTTTTTTTAATTATTAGTGGAGACCATGAGAGAGAGAAACAATAAATATTTTGAGTGCGGATTAATGAAATAGAGAGAAATAATAAAATATGGTAGAAAGTTACCAAATATAAGTGATGCATTTAAAAAAACACCCATAAAATGCTGATGCATTTTAAAAAAAAACGGAGGGAATACAAAATAGTAAACATTTTTCCTACAATATTCTTTACCATACTATAGTTATTTATAGAAGCAATCTTTACTAATTTAATTTTCTTTTTTCCAAACCTTGCATATTTTATTTATTTAATGAAGGATGACAAGGGTTCTTGTTACATTGACGATCTCCTATGACGATTCATGTTAGCCGACCCCAAATTACTTTGGGACTAAGGCTTTGTTGTTGTTGAATGAAGGATAACAAGGGAACTCCAAAATTTTTGATGCCACCTCGGGGTTCTCTTATAGAATAGAGATGTTGGTTATGATACTAGATTACTAGTCATACAATCAAATGCATTAATACAGAAGATCACCTTGTAGAAAAAATGAACAATCTGGCATTCTTTCAGGAATAACCTGCATAAAAGAAACACCAGAAATAATTAAGCAAACATTGATCCAAACAAAATTATCCAGACAGAGGGCATAGCATGATAGACCTTATGAGTCAATCTGCAGTTCGGATCAACACATAAACCCTTCAAGAATTTTGTGCAGACTGCTATTTTAGATGGATCATGGATAAATGAACATTTCCCTTCGCCCTTGTTGCATTTGCCAAATCTAGTAAAAAACTGGCAGAACTTTCGTTTTTTGGCTAGTCGCATCCTAGCAGTGTGCAAACTCCATCGGACCTTTTCACTAGCCAAAATGCGAGTGCGTCTCTTTGGGTCTCTAACAAGCTGGTTCCCATTGCCAATCCGTACATACCTACCCCAAACAAGAAGATATTCATCCAAAAACCAGAAAGAACCAGTAAGTTTTATAGAAAACAACTACATTCCTGCATATAGTTACTGGTAATATCTCATAAACATACTCATCGCTTCCAATTAGAAGCCTCTTTGGCACATAAGTTTTTCTGGCATCCTTTTCTGTCTTTGAAGCAGTAATGTCTGATGCTTCCTCATCTATTCAAGAATTTACGTCAGTTCACATGCTTATCAAATATCAATCACAATTGGAAGAAGATTGGAGAAAAGGAGGAAATCAACCGGACAAGCTACAAATTAGCTCCATGAAGATCATGATTCCAGGAAGCAATGTAAAAGAAAGGAGTATTGACATTTAACAATGCAGGGCCAGTATCATTTTAGTTAAAATTATATTTCATGTATAGAACATCAGATATTCCAGCAATAGTATAATATGACAACATTGCTAATCTATAACAAGAAAAGATGACCGTAACCAGTTTCGACCTTTTAGTGACCGTAACCAGTTTCGATCTTCAAAGCCTATGACAACAACTAAACAGGATGAGAGCCAATAATTGACTCACCGCCTAACGGATTCAATAATCAGAACCAAGTATAGCTTTCAGCTTTGACATACACACAACTCAAAAACTGTCCATGAAAATCTCAACACCAGGAAATAACAACTCTACCCATGGTCCCTTGTGGCCATAGTGTAATTCTTTATCTATAGCCTCTATCAGGAGCTTACTGTTTTGATGTTAATTATTAGTGGAATGGCACAGTAGATGCTATCCAGCACAGCCCAAGAACTATACATAAACCACATTCTCAGATACACGGACCTTAAAAAAAAGCACAATTTTCATTTACGCTATGAAACTGTGAAGCAATATGCTAGGAGGCAGAAATCAGTTGTTGATCATCTGCCTCCCAGAAACCCCCTCCAAAAACAGGGGGATTTTTCGTGAGCTGTACTTGGATATAAAAACATATCTACTGCTAGTGCTACAATTAGTGACAACATTAGGGTTCACCTTTTTTCCCTAACTTAGTCATAACTATGAATTCGCTAACCCATTGACATACCCTCTAGATGAAATAAGCTTTAAATGTCCACTATTCTACCCGAAGCAAAACAAAAATGTCGAACCAGAATAGGTTCTTTGTTGCTCCTCATCATATGTTTGAAGATAATTAAACTGAAGCAAAAGAACAAGGGCAAAGTAGGCTAGAAAACCTGATATCCTTTGAAGAGTCCTCCTTGAAGGATCCATACGGTATCGAAACATACCAATACGAAATATTCTCTCTCCTGTGCATTGCAAATATTCATCACCAAGTCAAATTATGGACCATATCAAAAACATAAAACATAAACAGGGTAGAGGGCAAGCTCAAATTAGCCATTGTTTAGAAGACTACAAAATAATCCAAGATCTAAGCTTCTTGTCATTGACCTACCTGGGTACCGCTTCAAGCCGTGAACTAGTTTATGCAAAGAAGTTGCACCGCTCTCTGCTTTAGAACTAACACCTACAGATCCAGATTTTTGCACAGAATCCATTGCAGCAACTGCCAGAGCAGCTTCCTGTAATGGTAATAAACAAGTTAGTGAGACAAAAAGCAGCACAAATATCTAATTACACACCAAAGAGCTTGTATGGTACACCCATATGTTTAGTGAAGAGCCATAAGAAAACAATCTCATTTGTAGAAATTACATTGAAATAAATACATAACTAACCTCTCCAACCTTCTTCGAACGCTTTTCCATGGACTTAGACCATTTTAAACTGGTTCCAGGGAGACTTACGACCTTTGATCTTCTTAAAGAAAAACCACGACCTGACCTTACATACACAGCACCCCTCTTTCTTGAAGAAATTGGTTTTCGACTAAAAATATTGCCATATAATTTCTGTCAGACAATTGCACCAACACGCAAAAATATTGACATAAAACCCAATTGATATAGCATAGGTTTTCTGCCAGACAAACCTCCAATAAGTAGCTCGTTTCCAAGGCAACAAGTGGGAAAGTAGTCTCCCTGATCTCAATACATCAACACCTTTACCACAGGACATGGAATCACCCAACTTCCAAACAAGCGAAAATTTGGAAGATTTAACTGCAAATAATATGAACATTATTATGAACCCTTTTCCATTTAGTGGCCGCATATTACTACTTTGCTGTGTTCTTTTCAAAAACCATCCCATTCAAATCAAGTACAGCAACACTTAAGCATCCAAAAAAGGTCATTGCAAGTTTCTTATAGACTATAACATGAGTTAATAAATTTAAAACCGAAGCTAAAACCAGATGAATAATTCTGGGTTGTCAAAAATCATTACAAACACAAACTGTTATCTTGCAATCCAATACGCAGTTAATGAACTGTACTAGTAAATGAGGAGGCAGGTAATAATATACCTTTATTTGATAGTCTTTTGGTAAAGCTTCTACCAGAGGAAACATGAAGATCCCTTTGAGAAAGTAACTTGGAACTATCTTTATAAACAACAGCCATTTGCTGGATATTACCATCCGAGGAAGCTCTAATGAGTTGGTTTTTCCTTCTCTTATAGTAATTGGTATCTGAAGATGCAGCAGTTGCCTTGTCTATGCTATGCAACGACGATTGAGAGGACTCTGAAGCAGCGATCAATTGATTTGATTTGCGCTTTATGTAAATCATACTCTTTGAAGTCGATCCAAGCAAATCTCCGTCGCTCAAAATACCAGGATCCTCCAAATTTCTGCTCACAACAATTTCAGGATCCCTACAAGAATCCGATGGAGCATCAGAGGATCTGAGTGCCTCTTCATTGTCTGTTCCTTCAGCATGATCTACATGTAAAGAAGATGCACATTCTCCAGAGTACACAACATCATTATCCGATGTCTTACCACTGCAGGGTAATGGAGGCGTCTTCGGCATTTCAATGGGTGTGCTTCGCCCTCCTGTCACAAGGCCAACAGGTAACTTAATAGACTCAGTCATCACAGCGCCCACCATCTTCCCAATGCTGTCTGTCTTATTTGGCTTTGGACGATCGATGGATGCACCAAAAGCACGAGATCCTGAGGTGGTTGCACCAGAAACAGGATTTCTTACAAGACTGTTACCTTTCCGAATGTAAGAAGTGTCCTTAACCTTCAAGGCTTTCCCATACAGTGCCCTGTGTGGAGGAGGAATCGCCACAGATGGCTTTTTCACTGGTATGTTTGAAGCTGTTGAGTTACTTGTCCGAAGTGGAGGAGGAATTGCCACAGATGGCTTTCTCACTGGTATGTTTGAAGCTGTTGAGTTACTTGACCGATGTGGAGGAGGAATTGCCACAGATGGCTTTTTCACTGGTATGTTTGAAGCTGTTGAGTTACTTGTTCGATGCCATGTTCGAGGTTTTACTGGAAAGGTCTGTGTTTTGTTAGAGGGGTTAACCACAGATGAGGGATGGCTGGTAGGAGGACTTGTTCCCACACGAGTTAGAACATTCCTTCTCTGTCTAATCATAGAACTTGAACTGGGCATTGTAGTCTTGACCTGCTTTGACGGTAATACAGTTTTCTTAATACCTAATGAAGCAGAAATACCTGGCTTTGAGTTGTTCTTATGACTTTCAGGAAGTGAATTGGCTTGGGAGGTAAATGAGCTCTGTGTTACAAAAGGTTGATTTGTTTTTTTGACATCTTCACTCAGCTTCTCACCTGAGGTCACGTGAATCGCTGGACTGGAAATGGACGTACCCAACGAGGAGGAAAAGACAGAGCAACCCCCAGGAAAGCGAAAGTTGGATGGTGTATTTAACACATCAGAATTAGTAGTCTCTCCGCCACAAATAGATTCAGGACATGTCTGCAAACACCCAGACAAAGAGGAAGGATTAGTATTTAGAACAATAGTATCAACACAATCCATATTCTTTTCCAGAGGTATTTGCTCTGCATCCCCGGTATGATCAGGCGGCAAACATTGCAACTTATTCATTCTATCAGTTGCCATTCTACATATTCTTTCTAATGCAATGATCACATCATTGGCTCCAGTAGTCATCAAATTCCCATCTACCTTCTGATTGCACCCGGATTCTGGTAAATAAGATTGATTTGCATCTGGAGGGGAACTCTTTGAGATAGATAAACATGAATCTGTGCACAAGATATCAGAGATTTGGTTGTCAGAAAAGCTACATGTTTCTGCACACAAACTACTGGCTGGTTCATCAACTGCATCTTTTACAGCAATTACAGACTTCTGAATTTCAAATCCTTCTGCCAATTGCTGAGAATGGTTAGTCGAGTTCCCATCAGCTATAGTTGTCAAGGTCTTTGCAGATGCAGGTAACTCAGAACTCTCAGACCCTGGAGCGTCAGAGAAAACTGATTCCAACGGAAATATTTTCCTTTTCTTACCACAACTAGAAGAAGAATTCTCAATTGGATCTAAATCACAAGGATGACTCGTGGAATTCATACCCTTAACACAACTTCCAGCAAATTCATTTCCATCCGGAATATCTGATTCCACAAATGGTGACCCTGAAACTGCAGAGTTATGTTTCTCTACAGAAATCATAGCATTCTCAATAGGAGAGCTTAGACTCACAGCACTCGCATGACACGATTCAGATATTCTTGAATCTAAAGCATCTGGCTCACTTTCAGCTTTTCTCTTTCTGTTGAGTAGAGCAGTATCCTCTTTAACAGGAAAAGCCAAGACACCTCCTGCAACAATACTACTGGTTGGATTTTGTTCTCTTCCTAATGTAATATCATCATTGACTAACGTGGTGTCTGAACCTCGACATTGTTGCTCCTGAATGTCATCAGTAACTCTGGAATCAGAAACACTGTTTAGTATATGTTTTAAACCAATAGTAATATCATCATCACAACTGGGTGAAGTTCTGTTGTCACTGGATACATCAATTGATAAACTTCCCCCAAACTTGGCATAATCCTCAGAATTCCTCGACTCCGGCTCATAATCCCTATCCGAATACAAACTCCCCAATGATAGTCCAATAGTAGCATTTTCGGGTAAAGAAATGACCTGCGTTTCACAAGGCTTATCAGCATCAACCAATGGGCATGTTAAATCCACTTTATTTTCTCTCGTGTTTGAGACACTACCGGGAACTGGGACGGAATTCACGATGGCTACAGAATCCAAAGCATCCACATTTCCACAATAATTGTCACTATTATTCACATTGTCTCCCTCGCATATCACCAACTCTGAGGAACCTTCCTCAGAACTATTATTGACCAACACAGGAGCCATATCCTGATCCTTGACACTAGCTTTTTCAGTATAAATGTCTGGACTATCTTTCTCAGATTTTGAAGCATCTTCATCTTCATCTGGATTTGAGATTCTTTGCTTGTCTTGTAAAATTCCCTTAGTATTTCCATGACCTTCAGAAAATCCAGTCCCCAATGACACTGTTGAATCAGGAAGATTCTCCAACATTCCAATCTCCCTCATTCTCTTAGAGACAGATGCTTCGGAAACAGAATGACCCACAACTTTCTCTTGATCTACCACAGATGGGGATTTATTAACATCAACTTTTTCAGTATCCACAAATACATTTTGATTTGAATCAATAACATCCCCACCACAAGATAACTCCTTCTCTAAATGCTTTACAGAAACACCAGAATTCAAAAGCCCAGTATCTGTCTTTGCGGGAACTGATTTAGATAGGCGGGAAAGAGGGCTAATGACTTTCCTCTTCTTCCTAACAGTAGGAGAAGATACATTATCAAATCCAGCATTCTTATCATCCTTCCCCAAAACCTCGCCATTCAAAACTGACTCAGAATGATTACCGCGTACCTCCACAGTATTTGGATTACCAAGTCTTTTCATAAGAACAGACAATCTAGCTCTTTTCTTAACATCTTTCTCTTTCTCTTCCCTTTTAGATACAGACAAATCATTTGCAAGACACTCTACTTTTGAAAGACTCTCACCACCTATCCTAATACCTGAAGAGCTATTCACATTACAATCTACCCCAGAACACGAAGGGGCGGCCATGATTGGCTTAGCCACTAAAGCATTCGACTTAAAACACACATCAAGATCAACAGAGCTTCTCACTTTCTCTTCACTTACCCTACTACGATCTAAGTACTCTGAATTCGACTCTTTACCTTTGTGTGGACTAGGAGTTTTATTATTATTGTTATTACTATTATCAAACCTATTCCTAAAACTACTACTACTATGTTGTTGGTGTTTCCCTGGTTGTATCCTAAGAAAGGCACTTTTCTTCTGCACATTCTTCTTAGGGGTACCGCGATTACTATACTCTTGAGCCTCTTCCTTTCTCCCCCGATTACTTAATTCATCATCAACCTTAATCCCACCAATCCGAAACTTGATGGGAGAACGAGACACTTCTCTCGAACCACCACCACCACCGCCGCCGCCACTACCACGCCTCATATTGGTATTCTCCTCCAATACAACATCCTGTTTTCCAACCCTCAACAATACCTCATCATTCAATGACCCTCGACGGCATTCGCTAGAATTCGGTTCAATCTCCTTCCTTGGCACCATCTCAGGATAGTACTTTTCATGGTACTCAAAATCCCGGTCACGATCACGATCATGATCACGACTAAATTCACCCTCCAATCTATCAAAAACCCCCAAAACTCTACGATCATCAACCCAATCGCGACGCAATTGATACTCAGTTGTATCAGGATGTACCCTAACACGAGGCTCCAAATTCAATTCCTCCCTAAACCTAGGAGGACTATCAATCTCACGCCTAACCCTATCAAATTGAACAAATTGAGGAGGAGATCGACGAGCAACAGGGGAAAGAGGCGGAACCCTAGAAGAGGGTGGCGGAGGAGGGGGAGGAAGCGGAGGTGGAAGTTCAGATAATTGAAAACGAGGACGACGATCAATTTCTTCGAAATTATGATGATGATGATTATCATAAATATGAACACGATTAGGCGGAATTACCCTAGTTGGAGATCGGAATACATCTCTATGATCGTCGTCGAGAATGCGACGATGCTGCAGCTGGTGGTGGTGCTGGTGATTGTTGTGGTGGTGGTGAGGGGGAGAATTGACAAAATTAACATCGTCATAGGGTTTATGGTGAGGGTGAGGGTGAGGGTGAGAGGAAAGAGAGTGAGGAGGCGGCGGGGGAGGAGGATGGTGGATAAGGAGGCGAGGAGAGAGAGGGTGGTGTTGCGGTGGAGGAGGGGGAGGAGGAAGGTGGCGGTGTGGTGGAGGAAAGAAACTAGGGTGGTCGTCGGGAAAAGAAGGGGGAGGAGGAGGAGGGTGAAGAGGTAAGTACCTGGAGGAGGAGGAATCAATGAGTTGAGGGTGGTGTTGGCGAGGTTGTTGATGGTGGTGGTTCTCGTGGTGTTGGTGTTGGTGCTGGTGCCCTTGGTGGTGGTGGCGGTAGTGGTGGTGGTCCATGGTGGCCGATTTTCTCTCTCTAGATTATTGTTGGATGATGTGTATATGGTTGGAGGAGGTTTTAGGAAGAGTACAATTTGACTTGGGTTTCAATGTTTAGTTACTAGCAGCCGTAATTGGAGACTTTTAACGACTGGTTGGTAAGCCAAGTTGCTTTTCTTATTATTTAAAATAAACATAAAATAAATTTTGGTTCATTTCTTTCACCAAAATTAATTGGTTTTGATTTAATACACCTAGATATTTTAATTTTATTTTCCCTCACAAAGATGTTTCTATCTCTTCTGTAATTCAATTTTCTATACCAGAATCTTGAGAGGTTTGACATTAACCTGAAATATTTAAAATAATTTTTATATTAATTAATTAAAAATATATATCATAAAATCCATAAAATCGGATACGAAAAAAGATTGTAAGAAGATTTTATGTCGATGAGCTAAATAAAATAAGCAAGATTTCAATTAAAAAATCAAATATTCAATTAATTCTAAAAACTACCAAAATCTAAAGATTTTTTCTATGATTCCTGGAAAAAGTCAAGAAAAATTACTACAAATAAAATAAAAATATATAATAAAATCGTATCACCCTAAAAAAGTATGTGAAATGCTAACCATACATCATGTTTACAAAATTAACATCGTCATAGTTTTAGTATTGACAAGTATAGTTTAATTATTTGACCTGTTTTCTAAATAATTTGAACACATTGTGTGCATATACAAATACAACCATTTGGCCATGTTACATTCATATAAGATAAGGTCAAACAAGATAAGTCGAATAAAACAAATACTTAATTAAAAGTTGAAGCCTTGAAGGTTTATAAGATACATGGATCATGGATTAGGAAGCATGGAATCCATGGATATACAACTTGACATCTAATGTGTTTGTGTTTGACATAATACTTGCAGGAGTTGCAGGCACATAAAAATATACTTATATTTATAACCAAACTTGTTTGATGGAGTTGGTCGGGAACTCACCTAGTGACTTGAAGATCACAAGTTCGGGCCCATCTACTGTGTTACGCTTGGGAGTGGGGTTTCTCTATCATCCCTTGTATTTTCCAGAGTTGCAAACCTATAACATATTTGGTTCATTTTATACAGTGATGTCATTGACACCAAATCACATACGGAGTCCAAAGTATTTCATTTACTTTATTTCAGTAGTGTACAATTTTACACAATATGTACAAGATTCTGCCAAATATAACAACATTAACAGGCCTTTAATTTACAACTTACAGTTTCCGCTTTCACAGCTTTCATTTGCTCTATACTCTATCTTACATTTGCCAACAGAAGAAAAACATACAAAAACATCCACCAAAGAATGCACCATTTCTTGCACTTCTACAGATGAAACTAAACCCGGTACCTCTTTCGTTACTATTTACCAAGTTAATATCAGCATCGTAAGCCAAGAACTGGTAGGAAGTTAACGGTTGAATCCCTAAAGGAAGAAGAAGGATAGAAAGAATTGTGTTTTCAAGTATAGTTAGGTAAAAACCCAGAGTTCTCAGTCAAAGCTTGATGAGCGACTCCATCTGCCTCGTAAGTACTCTTCCAGTGAAACATGTTGCTCCATGCTGCTCATGGAGAGAGAATCGTCTTCAACATCGAGCAATGCTAGACTAAGGTGTGACTGGAGATCGATCCGTGGGAAACCATCTTCGTCTAACCTGTTAATGTTGTCTGAAGCATTGACTTGTAACCTTGACCATTTCATAGCATCAGGGTCTCCTTGCAGGAGTTTTAATATCTGTCTCAACCAAAAAAGAAAGAAAAATAGAAAGAATGAGTAAAAACAGGTAACATACATGATACATGGGATGAATTTTGTACTAAATCTATATGGGCTCTCGAGTCTTATCAATGTGGTTATGTGTAGACCTGGCAAAACTGACCTGGACCCGAAAAACCGACCTGAATTTGATCGGAACTTAATCTTACCAAAGAATTCAGATAAACAGAACTTATAACTTTCTCTCTATGGATGGTATTAGTACTCTTGAGGGTTCAGGGAGAATAGGGGTCCCACCCCAATAGCCCTTAGGGGAGTCAACCCCGTGACCTTTCAGACACTCAGTCAGAAAACCATGATCTTTAAGCCCCTGTTCTTTTTGGCTTAATTTCAGTTTCAGGCCGATTCAGTTTAGTTCAGTTCAGCTCAGCTCAGCTCAAAAGAACAGGGTGTAAGGGTGTAACTGTGTAAGGGTGTAAGTCTTACCAGACCAAGTATATTAGACCAACGAGAGACTTGGTAATGCTGGGTGTAAATATGACTCATATGATATGACAATGAGACTGTGAAGTGATTTGGTTGTAAAATACAATCCTAAGCCTACATAAGTAACATAATTCAAGTAGCAACTTACGAGGCTCATGTGAGGCCGAGCGCGAGGTGTCCGTCTGATGCAAAGGGTGGCAGCCAAAACCATCCGTTCAATCTGGTCTCGGCTATAGTTACTGCCCATGCAAGGGTCTAGCAACTTGGAAATTTTACCTCCATTTAGAATTGGCTTAGCCTGATGAAAATGAACACTCATTTTATCAGAACGGAAACAAAATATAATACACAATTAAGAGAATCCATACAGGAAGAGTAACCTACCCACATAACTAGGCTCTCTTCACCTTTTGGTAGCTCATTGCTTATGGGTTTTCTTCCTGATAGAAGCTCAAGAAGCACAACCCCAAATGCGTAGACATCAATTTTGTCTGTCACTTTGCCATACATGAAGTATTCAGGGGCCATGTAACTGCAGAAAAATGTTGAAAATCCAACAAGTTTTAGCTGGAAGGATGAAAATATTCAGCACATTTCATATGTATACTGACAAATACTTCATCCGTTCTTATTTACATGACACAATTGATTTTGGCACACATATTAAGGAAAGGTAAAAGAGAAAGTTAAATGACAAAAATGCCCCTTAACAACAACCAACCAACCATAGCTTTCACCAAATCACTAGAAAAGTGAGGGTAAATATGACAATTCACCATACTGAACTTTCTCATAATAGAATTATGTCAACCAAAAAGGAATTTCTCTTTAAAGGAAATTGTGTCATGGTAAGTAAGAACGGAGGAAGTACATAGTTTAAACATGCAGGCAAAGCTGCAAATCTGGACAAGCATGTTTCAAAAACTCAGAAGCATGTAGTGATGGTTACAGGAAATAAAGATCTCAAATTAGAAGTTTACAGATTACAGACCCAAATGTTCCAGCCACGTCTGTACATGTAATATTTGAAGAAGTTGATGCCCATTTAGCAAATCCAAAATCCGAGAGCTGAAGAGAACAGAAGAAGCAATAAATTCATGAGCAGCAACAAATAATGAGAGCAGAAAAACTTGCACACCAAACTGCAAAGCTCGTTTACCTGTGGCTCGAAATCCTCAGACAACAATATATTTGATGATTTCACATCTCTGTGAATCACTGGTTGAGTGTTGTTATTGTGAAGATAATAAAGCGCCTCAGCCACACCCAATGCCACCTTGAATCTCTCATTCCAACCAAATGCAACAGGGTGTTTTTTGCTACCTGCTAAGAAATATGAAGTGCAAACGATAAAGATCACATCCAATAGTATGCAAGAGCTGATAACATCTTGACTAAGGCGCCGTTTGGTTGGGTGTAAAACGTTTTCATGGAAAACGATTTTCCTCTTTTCAATCATTTTACTTTGTTTGGTTTGGCAAGGGATGGAAAACCATTTTCCATAACTCCGTCAAAGGTGGAAAAACCCTTTTCCATTTGAAAATCATTTTGCAATGAAAACATCTTACACCATACCAAACGGAGCCTAAAAGAAATGACTTGATCAAAATAATACCATGAAGATTCTCTTCAAGGCTTCCTCTGGATAAGAGGTCATAGACCAATAGAAAATTGTTATCCTCAAAACAAAACCCGAAGAGGGAGATTATATTCTTGTGATGCAAAGAAGTGATTATCTCGATTTCCATCACAAATTCCTGTAATACATCCTCAGAAGGCTTTAAGATTTTCACTGCTAATTCCTTGCCTTCAGATAGAGAACCCCGATAAACCCAACTACTGCCTCCTTTCCCAATCAAATTTTCTGGAACCAACAAATAACATATCAGTATGAACACCAACGATTATTTACAGTCATTGAAGAGTCAAAATGGTACGCATGTCTATTTTATCATTGTAGATGCCGTATGTCTGATTATTAATGATATTGTTCTTCCCCGTCAAAAAAAAAAAAAAAAGAAAGAAAGAAAGAAAAAATGGTGGCAGAAGTCGAACCAGGCTTGAAGTTTGATGTTGCTGACTGAAGTTCCTCATACTTGAACAACCTACACATAGAGGAATACTTTTCATAAAGACCTTCCAATTCTTTAGGTGCACTACTAGAAGCTTCATCCATAGCATTATTCTGTACTCCATGATCACAGGAATCAGTATCTTGTTCCTCACAATTTTTTCGGGTTGAAGATGAAATGGCATTATTGGACAGATAAGGTCTGCTGGGCAATAGTGTTACCCATTTTACAACAGAGATGTCACGCGAAGAAGATGATGTAGAACCTTCTCTTGCAGATAATAATGTACGTCTAAGGAGGGGCCACCCCGGTCTAAGCTCAGGCAATTCTTTTACCAGCAATGAAACTGAACTTGATGCGGCTTCCAATTTCTGGAATGGTACTAAAGCCTTAGAATTGTCCTCTAGTACAGGCTCTTCTGTCATGCTGGTGGAAGGAAGAGATATATTCGAAGTAATGGAATGAGAACAAACACAACAATTATTTGTTGCCGTTTCTGTACGCAGTTCATCAATTTTGAGCCTTTTTTGGTCCAAAACTCCATTTGTACCTTGGTTATATTCCACTTTAGGTGGAATATCTCCATTATCATCATTAAGTATTGAGTTGATAGTTGATGATCGTTGAAGTCCTTCTAAGATACTATCATGCAGATCATTGGCCCCTGAAAAACAAGAAAGATTCAGACATTTGTAGACCTAGCAAAACTCACCGAACCCAAAATGACCTGATAAACACCCAAACTGTACCCAAAATTAAATGACCTGATTTTGACTTGCACCCAAAATGAGTCTACCCGACCCGGAAATTATTATGACCGAAACATGACTCCGCCCCATTGACCAGAAGTCCAGAACCAAATGACTCACTACAAAAAAATCATTTTATAGAGACGAGGAATTCCGTCTCTAAATAGTCCAAATTCGTCTCAAAGTGATGATTAGTGACGGATTTGAGAAGGAAATAGGGAAAATCCATTACAATTTGAGATGGAAATTTTGAAACTCCATATACGATTTCATCTCAAATTTAATTTAGAGACGAAATTTTAGTAATCCGTCTCAAAATCCGTCTTTAATAATGCATAATTTTGTAGTGACTCGATACATAATTATGTGACCTCCAGATATGTCACAACATTCATCCACCATATATACAAACTAAGTGGAGAAGTTGCTTACCACCTTTCGAGTCTTTGCATTTTCCTGCTGCAGATGCAGTAGCTTCTCTTTGGAAGACAACTTTCCCATTACGAACAGCAAGAACCGAACAGTCCTTCGGTAATTTCTTGGCACAATACTTGGCCACTGAAGCAGATGAACGAATTGTGTGGTGTTTAGCTGCAGTACCAACTATAACTTTACTTGCATCACATGAATTCGCTTCACGAACTATAATTTTACGTACTGATGAACCACGGCAAATCTTCAGCTTAAGATCAACCTACAGACAAAAATTGACAGATTTTCAACTTAAACTCAACCCACAGTTTTTCTTTTAAGGCTGTGTTTGACAGGTAGAAAATTAATTTCTTGAAGAAATTTTAGATTTTCACCTGTTTAGTTTGTGAAGTAATGAATTTGTTGGGAAATTAAAGTTCTTATCAAATTACTTTCCCCCACACATGACACAGCCTTGAATATGTTTCCTTTTCTACCAAATCATACAGCCAATTAAAGAACAAAAACTAACCTGCTTCAAGTTGCAAAAACCTTCATATACACCAAGAACAGAATCAAATGCCTTAACCAGTGAAAGAAGCGAAGATTTTCCATCTTGATCAAAAATTTCTGTTGTAAAATAGCAACCAAATAAACTCAAATTTTATCCCAAAAAACTTAAAACTTACCAGAATGAGAAATTTCAGAAAACACACAAAATCAAAATTATAATTGGTGCCCATAAATTCGAGCTCAAAAAAAAACATAACACCCAATTCAAAGTAAAATAGTGAAATACTTTGAAGAAACACCCAAAATTAAAATTCATATGATTAGTAACCATAAGTCCATTACATTACCCCATGCCGACCCCATTACTGAAATTAAGGCTTCAATACTGTTGTTGATGGCAATGGCGGATCTTTGTTATGGTGCGGGTGGGCCTGGCCCTCGGGCCTGAAATTTTTGTGCCACTTGATGGTGGTGGTGCCCATTACATTCACATTCAATGACATAATCACACATTCACAGCCATAACTTCTGCCTAAAACTAAATTTGCACCATTTTAAGAGTACCCAAACTAAAAATCACAAGAAAAATGTCAAACAAACACCTAAAATTAAAAATTCACTATTGATAATTAGATGCACATAACATCCAAATTCAATGACATAATCACACGGTCACACCCACAAAATGCTACTTAAAACCCAGAAAAAATTGCACCATTTTAAGAATACCCAGATTACAAAATCACAAAAAAGCATCCCAAAACTAGAACAAATTATCAAAAAAAAAAAATTATACCATTGGGGTCTAGAACATGAAGAGCAAGAACAACATCACCAGGCTGAGCAACTTTAACGAGAGACCAAGTAAGTAGCTCTCTACTCGGAGCATCCATCTTCACCCCCACAACCACCGTCTTCGACTCCTCATCGCCGCCGCTTAGATCAGTCGGAATCATTTTCCGGCGAGGATTGTTTTATTGGTTAAAAAAAACTGTCAAAGAATTTAGGCAAATGCTGAAATGTAACAGTAGCTTGCTAATTTGGATTAACTCCATAAAATTTTTAATTAATTCCTGAATATTTATATGGGCTAAAATGAGGTTGAGGTTGAGTTTGGTTAGGGGTTTAAGCTTTAACCGCCGTCTGGTTGCTTTTGAAGGTCATGCAACAGATTAGAGGAGAGAGAAAGAGAGCGTAGTGAGTACTCCGTACTAAATACTATTCCTACTTTCTGGTTGGAGTTGGAGAGAGGCAACTTTGCAGAATCGGAAGGTGGCTTGGATTTTTCGATGAGCTAAATTGCCTAATTTTGGGAACTTTCAGTTGATACTTTTTGTTTTTTGCTGATTTTTTTTTTTGTTTTGATACAAATCTATTACAGTACTCCCTCCGTCCCGGAATACTTGACCTGTTTTTCTTATCGGGCCGTCCCTTAATACTTGACTTGTTTCTAAAAATAGAAATATTCTAACAATATTATATTATTTCTCACTCCACCCCTATTAACCCACCTACCTCTTACTCTATACAAAAAATAATTAAAAATTCAACCCCTACTCTCCCCCAACCCCACCTCTTAACCCACCTCCCACTAACTACATTAAAATAATACCCCACTATCAACTACTACCTATTAAATTAAATAAGTCAATTCAAGTCTCTTAAACTCTGTGCCGGTCAAACCGGGTCGAGTATTCCGGGACGGGGGGGAGTACTATATACTAAAAGAGACATCAGGAATGATACGTGTCAATTCCTGGTGCGATTTTTTTCCGCCAAAACCAATTTCCCAAAAAAGTGTATATATTTTATTTTATTTTATTTTTATTCTCTACCTTTTTCATAAACTATTTATGTTGAAAACAAATTTTAGTTTATAAATTATGGCAATAAAAGGTATGACGTAATAATAATTATTCTAAATTGGTAATATTTTTAGTCAAATCGCGACATTAATAATGGAAAATATATCACTCAATATTTTGGTCAAATTATCATATTAGCATTTTAAATATGCATATTAGATGAATAAATTTAAACGAGTATGTTGAAAATGTTTGAGAAATATTCAGTTAAATATTTTGTGAAAAAAATAATCAAAATCCGTGCGTGCACGGGATCTAATCTAGTTCTAGTAACAAACCACATAATAATAAGCTATGGAGTAACTGTTTTTTTTTTTAATTAGAAACATGGTTTTTTTTTTAATCCGGGCGTACTAAATTCCCACAAAAATAAAATTTGCTGCGAATGAGCTATAAGGATATTACAAATTACTCCCTCCGTATTTATTTAAGAGATACACTTGGTCGGGCACGCGTATTAAGAAAAAAAATTAAGTGGGGTTGAGTAGATATTTTAATAAGAAAAACAAGTGGGGACCATGTCATTTTATGGAGTGGGGTGCGGATGGGGTGTAGATACATTATTTAATTAGATGGTGGGGTTGATAAGTTACTAAAAATGGCAAGTGTATATCTTAAATAAATACGGCCGGTAAAGGCAAGTGTATCCCTTAAATAAATACAGAGGGAGTACAAAGAGAGAGGGGATTCGAACCTGATACACAGGGCCGGTTCTGGGGCAGCGCGGGGTGAACGACGGAACAGGGCCCCCGAATTTTAACTTTAAATATAGTGTGAATAGTCTCCTAAATATGCATAAACACTAAGTTGGAGCATTGGTTAAGGTAATATGCTAATAAATCAAAGGTCCTGGGTTCAAACCCCTCAAATGGAAGTTATGTTTTTGCTCGCTTGATTTTGGGACTTTGACTTTTCTTGAGCTGTTTTTCGGAAATTACAATGATTATTTCCTTCAGTTATGGGAACTGTCGTTCAATTTTCCCCAACTTGTTCAAATCATTCAATTAAATTTCTTCCATTCTTCCACAAATCTTGTTCAAATTTAATTTTATTCTTCTTCCCCAAATTAAATTTCGTTTCATTTTTTGACAATTCTTTTGTAAAGGGTGTTTTTTTGTTTAATAAAAATTGAATTTTTGATTAAAATAATGAATTGAGGGGCCCATTTTAAAAATTGCACAGGGCCCGATTGTTATGGAATGATTATAGCCCCGGCACTGCTGATACATATCGTACACAAACCCTAAATCTTAACCACAATGGTCAACACCTCATTGGTAAATTCCCAAAAATATTAGAAACACGATAATGTTTTTGGGTTTAAGACTTAAGTTGAGATCTCGACCGGAAAATTAACAAATTAGCTTATTTATAATACTTGTAATAATTGAGCTATCGCCTACAATATTAACTCCACTAAATAGTTAGTAATAGTTATTTTGTACTCATATTTGATAGATTTGATTTCTATTTGATATCTTATATAACACTTTTATTAATTAAGTAATTGTTTTAAAAATCCATTTTTTTCATAATATTGGCAATATTATTTGTTCATTTAGAATGTTCATAAATTATTGCTTGTTTATCTTTAATTACTAATAAATAAATCAATTCTCTTGGTATATGTGCATAATTTTAGAAGAAGACATTCGATTTTTTTTTTTTATTAGTAGTAGTAGTAAAGAGTAGGACTTTACTGAACCATCAATCACCTCTCAATCACCAAAACTATGCAGGTTAACGCTTTTGAGTATGGAGGATGGTAATTAAGAAAATCTCCAGTTATGATGAGAGTCAAACATGTAATCTCGAATTCACAAGGTGAGTTCTCCACCATATCTCGATCCACCGATCAAGTTTGGTTAAGACACTCGATAAATATCATAGAACGAAAGACTGTATAATAAGTCTAGGTGGTTATATCTTATCTTAATAGTGGCCAAATGGGACTATTTTTTCTTTTCGATCAACAGCCAAAAGGGACTTTCGTTATTATAATAACATTAAATTTTTACTTATACTAGTATTAATTTTATTATTTTATAGGTTAAAAATAAGTTGTGGAAGCTATGTGGGTTGGTAGGGTGTTATGAGATCATGCATGTTTACGATTTTGACTTTTTTGTTTTATATATGGGGGAGTGAAAGAAGGTCGAGGGGGGTTGTTTTGCTTCTTGCTTGTGAAGAGCAACTACATAGCCCACAAACCTAATATGTCAATCAAAGAATCGAGTGATCTCTAAGTATACATAACCCTTTTTAGCAAGTTTGCTTAGGAATGATAATCACAAATTCTTATCCCTTTTTTATAGGATGAAATAATTCTTAATACTTTGAGCTTTTAATTCAGATAAAAAAAATCGGGGAATTGTCATTAGATGATATATAGCTCGATTGTTACTTCACTTACTTCATGTCAAAAGGGAAAAAAAACACCTTACTTGTTGCTAGGCTATTGAATTTAGTAAATTTGTTTCAAATAAACCTTGTTTATAAGTAAGTATTGGGTTAATGTTTCTATTCTTAATATTTTGTCATGGATTGGAGGCTCAAATTGGTGAGCAAAAGGGGTAACCACTAACCAGGTTTGTTAATTGGATGAATTGTTAATTTGGAAGTTGATCATGTCGAGATCTCAACTTAATTACACACAAAAATTACATTCGAATGTATATTAAGACAACCAAGTAATAAAATCGCTTGTTGAACTAACATCAAATTTGACTTTTGGTCGAATTTGAATACTTCAATTCATTTGCTTTTGCTTTTGAATTGATATTTAAATCATGACGGGCTATGAATTTCCATTTACTTTCATTTGTGTAGTCCAGGGCTGATGTAAGCCAGTAATCGCTAACTGTTGTACCCCAAAAAACGACGCGCTCATATTATTTGTTCATTCTTGTCGATTGTTTGTTCTTTTTTATTGTACTGTTTGTTCATTCTTATTGTACTGTTTGTTCATTCTTATTGTACTGTTTGTTCTTTCTTGTTGTAATGTTTGTTTTTTCATGTTATTTTTAAAATTCATCATCACATTTTCATAATTGTTGTATTTTTTGTTCTTTCTTCTGGAATTTTATGTTCTTTTTTATATTGTTAGTTCTTTCTTGTTTATTTGTTTGTTTATAATAATCATATGGTTAATGTTCATAATTAAACTCTTCATTAATCTTTTATTCTTTCTTTTTGTATTGTTTGTTCTTTCTTGTTGTACTGTTTGGTCTTTCTTGTTGTTTTTTAAATTCATTCATCAAACTTATTGTTGTATTGTTTGTTCTTTCATGTTGACTTTAAAATTCATCATAAAATTGTTCATAATTGTTGTATTGTTTGTTCTTTTTTCTGGAATTTTATGTTCTTTTTTATATTGTTTGTTCTTTTTTGTTGAATTATTTGTTCTTTCTTGTTTATTTGTTTGTTCATATTAATTATCTGCTTTATTGTTTGTTCTTTCTTGTTGTATTGTTTGTTCTTTCATGTTGGCTTTAAAATTCATCATAAAATTGTTCATAATTGTTGTATTGTTTGTTCTTTTTTCTGGAATTTTATGTTCTTTTTTATATTGTTTGTTCTTTTTTGTTGAATTATTTGTTCTTTCTTGTTTATCTGTTTGTTCACAATAAATATATGGTTAATGTTCATAATGAAATTGTTCACTTCATTGGTCTTTTATGTTTTTACAAGCGCCTATATTGTTTATTTCCAAATAAATAAATAAATGTTCATTTCCCTAATAGTAAATGTTCATTCCAAATAAATAAATAAATGTTCATTTCCGAAATAGTAAATGTTCATTTTTGTAGTTTATTTCCAAATAAATAAATAAATGTTCATTTCCAAAATAGTAAATGTTCATTCCAAATAAATAAATAAATGTTCATTTCCGAAATAGTAAATATTCATTTTTGTACCAGTATTTGTTCTTTCTTGTTGTATTGTTTGTTCTTTCATGTTGGCTTTAAAATTCATCATAAAGTTGTTCATAATTGTTGTATTGGTTGTTCTTTTTTCTGGAATTTTATGTTCTTTTTTATATTGTTTGTTCTTTTTTGTTGAATTATTTGTTCTTTCTTGTTTATTTATTTTGTTCACAATAAATATATGGTTAATGTTCATAATGAAATTGTTCATTTCATTGGTCTTTTATGTTTTTACAAGCGCCTGTATTGTTTATTTCCAAATAAATAAATGTTCATTTCCAAAATAGTAAATGTTCATTCCAAATAAATTATTAATGTTCATTTCCAAAATAGTAAATGTTCATTTTTGTAGTTTATTTCCAAATGAATAAATGAATGTTCATTTCCAAAATAGTAAATGTTTATTCCAAATAAATAAATAAATGTTCATTTCCGAAATAGTAAATGTTCATTTTTGTACCAGTATATTAATGTTTATTTTAAATAACCCAAAACGACATCGTTTTGGATGGGGGTACAGCCAGCTTTAGCTGTACCCGGGTATAGCCAAAAATTTGCGGTAAGCCAGTACATATTAGTAATACTGATTAACCTTTAATCTTTCAAAATACGCAAATACACTATATATTAGTTAATATACAGGTCTTGAATCGCTAGTTTTATCGAATAAGACCTCCACATTAAAAATCAGATAATCTATACTAATATATTAAAAGGCGTTGTGGAAAATATATATGTGTCACATAGTACTCTCCTCACGCCACATCATCCACTTACCAAGTATTATGTAATGGACAACCAAAAATCAATGCGATGAGGTTCGAACACCAGACCTTAAGTGTGGATGATATTTCTCATTACCATCTTAACCAACCATCAATTGTGGTTTATCTCTTCACATTAATTTATAAATAAATGTTCACATGAAGTCTAAAACAAATAAATTTTTATGTGACTTTTTAACGTCTATGGACTATTTTGAAAAGAAAAAAAATTAAAGCATTATGACAACCATGAAGAAAAATAATGTCTTAATTCTCATAAGAATCAACTATAGGATTGGCTTACACAGCTACATATATATATCTAATTTGGTGTTTATTAATTTGACGCACTTAGTTCCACGAGAAAATAAATTATACAAATTGTAAGATGATATGATTGAAAACTTATTTGCCATGATAAATGACTTAGCATGTCTGTGTTTGACGAACTTAACGGATATTAGAATACAAGTATTTTGGTCAAGTATTGAGCTCAAGAAAAATCTAAAACTTTAGTTATTCAATGTAGCAACCGGGGCATCGCCTGGGCCACACACTAGTTCATAATTTATACGGAGTACTTTACTAAAAATAAAGGAAAAAAAATGTACGGAGTAGTATTTGCCAAAAAAGAGAAAACTAGGGAAGAGATTCCTAGGAAGCTTTTGATTCATCCATTAATAAGGTGGGCAACAAAGCAAAGGTTAACCGACCAATTTTCACTCGTGAATGCTCAACGGATTCACTTACCACTCCAAGCTCCCACGAGCCTATGCATGTGACTTCCACAACTAATTGCATTACACGTGTCCTCTTCTCTTCTACTCCAATTTTCACTACTTTACTAGTTTTTACTTTTTAGGTTTGTTACTACATTAATACATACTTCGTATTTTTTTTCAAAGATAACATGAAATATGTAATCCCTTCGTCCCGGAATACTTAATCCGGTTTGACCGGTACATAGTTTAAGGGACTTGAATTGACTTATTTAATTTAATAGGTAGTAATTGATAGTGGGGTATTATTTTAATGTAGTTAGTGGGAGGTGGGTTAAGAGGTGGGGTTGGGGGAGAGTGGGGGTTGAATTTTTAATTATTTTTTTTATGGAGTAGGGGGTAGGTGGATTAATAGGGGTGGAGTGAGAAATAATATAATATTGTTAGAATATTTCCATTTTTAGAAACAGGTCAAGTATTAAGGGACGACCCGATAAGGAAAACAGGTCAAGTATTCCGGGACGGAGGGAGTAATAGATCAAGGTCAAAGGTTCAAACCTTATGCAAATCATGTTTGACTTTTTTTTAATGTATCTAAAGATTAGATAGAGCGAACGATCATATGCAGAGCGTCACGTATCACGTATACTTTCTTATAAATGTCTTTTAATATATAGTATAGATAGATATTTTCCCTTCCCACGTGCGAGTGTGATAGCTTATACGGTAGAAAATTTAGTATTTTTGTAATATTATCTTTGTTCCTGAAAGTTGTCTACACCTTGAAATACTCCCTCCGTCCCGGAATACTTGACCTGTTTTCCTTATCGGGTCGTCCCTTAATACTTGACCTGTTTCTAAAAATGGAAATATTCTAACAATATTATATTATTTCTTCACTCCACCCCTATTAACCCACCTACCCCCTACTCCATACAAAAAATAATCAAAAATTCAACCCCTACTCTCCCCCAACCCCACCTCTTAACCCACCCCCCACTAACTACATTAAAATAATACCCCACTATCAACTATTACCTATTAAATTAAATAAGTCAATTCAAGTCCCTTAAACTCTGTGCCGGCCAAACCGGGTCGAGTATTCCGGGACGGAGGGAGTATGTGCTTAAAGTATGAAAAGTTTGACCATAAATTCCTACTATTAGAGGTTATTCTTGTGTGGACTTGATCCACCATAATATTATTGTGGACCTAAAACTAACAATTTACCCTAACACCTTTTTTTCATACATTGTGACCTTTATTGTTCACATGGTGAATAAATAAATTAAACAACAATTTTCTTATATATAATAACTATTTTTTGAATCTAAGCATTCCTTTGTTTTTAAAAGAAAATCATGACTTAATATCACATAATTCAAACACACCATGCATTAACGATACCATTTTGATATTATTTCATAATAATTACTCCGAATAATAACATGTCTAATTAATTTGAATCAAGTTGCTGATTTTTTTTAGACATAGTCCATAATAAATTTAATGTAGACCAGATTCATTTAAGAATAAGTGCACTAGTACATACATCAAAATATTATCATGTGAGATCTTTTTAGATTCGACTCCTTATTTACTTTCAAAAACAAACATTATAGTTAGTGTTTTCTCGTTTTAATCAAGTGCATGCACGTATATTTGATTTGATTTGATTGACTGGACTTTAAATGGTTTGTTAGTCATAATGATGATGATGATCCCCCACTTGTTAAATTAGTTTATGGATTGTTGTTTGTCTCCAAATATATTCACCAGAAGTGGGAAACGTAAAATGACATATCAACTATAATTCGTTCCAAACATCAACTTAGATTCATCTGTTTCACCTTCAAACATACATCTGGTGTAGCAAGAATTACAAGTTAATTAGGGACTTTTTAATTAATAAGATAAAACCTACATTTCAATTCACGGTGAAATGATTACGTCTGTACGTAACTTGATCAAAGATCATTACTCCCTCCGTCCTTTCAATTCTATTTGATCTGTACGTAGTCATTTGTACAATATTTGACTTGAAAATTGAAAAATATTACCGATAATTTTTCAAATAGCGCATAATAACGAACAAAATCCTAACCGATTTATCATAAATCTTAATTTGTGATTTCATGACATTTCTGAAATTATACATTTTAATGATCACGTCCATTACGTGACCAAATATCACTACTCAATCGCTCCAGTACGTCCTTTTTATTTGATCCGTAGCCATTTGCATGAACATTATTTGACTTGAAAATTTGAAAATATTACCGAGAGTTCAAATAGCGCATAGTAACGAATAAAATCTCAACGGATTTTATCAAAATTCTTAAATTTGTGATTTCATGATCACATTTATGAACTTACATTTTGAATCAAGAGAGTAGTCCACGTATATCTATGTTTTTAAAAGTAAGGCATTGCCATACAAATTCATAAAAACTTAAAAAGGCTTGAATTGATGTGATTACTTGAAGATCTTATTAACCACACAAAAATAAAAAATAACAATCAAAGCTTCATATCCATTTGAATATTAAGGATGAAGAGAAATATCAAGGGCTTTAATTTAATTTCCTACATTCAATAGATTTGCCACCATTCATCTACTTGTGCTATTACATGATTCAATTCACACTGAATAGTAACATGTGAATACCATTAATAAATAATTTATGTGTAAAAGGTAGATGTGTATGTCAATGTCTCCCTTTCCATACATAAATTGTACGGGTGATATTTAATCTACTTTCCCCTCTTCAACTCTCATATTGTTTGATAAGAGGTGATAAACGAGTTATTCAAAATTTGTTTTCCCTCTTTAACTCTTATATAGTTTGATTAGAGGTGATAAACGAGTTATTCGAATCAAGTCTTGTTTCTAATCAATTAAAGAATGGGTGATTTGATCAGGTGACTTGGGTGGAGTCATTTCGGGTCAATGGTAATAATTAATTTACAAAAGGTCTAGCTTATGCACAACATGTGTACATTGTTGTAAATAGGGATAACTTTTACCCAAATCTTAATAACTTCACAAATTCTTATTTACAATGGGTGTACAATAAATATTGTACACCAGAGTAAAAGTTAACTCAAAATGTTTAAAAGTTAAGCTTATATATGTAAAAGTTATCTATTTTTTAGTGATAAATTTTTTCATTTTAGTAAAACTTATTTCTTCAAAATTACTAATAATGTATAACATTAATCATTTAACCCATTAAAATGTTTATCTATCAACTTTTTTTTTACTAATATAAAAGTTAATCAAAACTAGATTAAAGTTATAAAAAAATGGGTTAAAGTTATCTTGGTGTACAATAAATTTATTGTACACCTTGTGCGCGCAAGACCTTTTGTAATAACTTTTAACATATTTTGATTTACTTTTTATGTTATGAAGTATTTTTTTATGGATAAACATTTGAATTAAGTGTTTACCTTTTATACATTATGAGTGATTTTGAAGGATAACTTTTTTTAAAGAGAAATTTTTTTATCACTGAAAAGTAGATAAGTTTTACATTAGATAAGTGTAACTTTTAAACAATACTTATTGTGTAATGGTCGTAATTTAAGAATTTGTGATAAATTTATTAGGGAAGATAGTAGATTGATAAATTTTAGTCATACGGATACATTTTGTGGTCGGGCTTAAATTTGGGCTATTTATTTCAAATAAATGGATCTGGGTCGGATGATTTTCATATTGGGTTTTGTATATTGTGAACTTGTGATCTCATTGGGCTTCCAAATTAATCTGGTAGGTTGACATTACACGTAGATCTGGATATTTAGCTGGGTACCCAAGGTTAGAGTCAAGTTAAAAGAACGTTTATTGGACATCACGTTTAATCTTTTATTTGACATGAATTTTATTTGACAGCCGAGTCAATACATTTATACATGACGTCATAGTCAAACCGTTAGCCTAGTAATTTGATACTCCCTCTGTCCCGGAATACTCGACTCGATTTGACCGGTACAGAGTTTAAGGGACTTGATTGACTTATTTAATTTAATAGGTAATAGTTGATAGTGGGGTATTATTTTAATGTAGTTAGTGAGAGGTGGGTTAAGAGGTGGGGTTGGGGGAGAGTAGGGGTTGAATTTTTAATTATTTTTTGTTTGGAGTAGGGGGTAGGTGGGTTAATAGGGGTGGAGTGAGAAATAATATAATATTGTTAGAATATTTCCATTTTTAGAAACATGTCAAGTATTAAGGGACGGCCCGATAAGGAAAACAAGTCAAGTATTCCGGGACGGAGGGAGTAACTAAAAAAGTTACTCTGTATGATGTAAAAGCCTAGCTATTTATACAGTTTCGTATCCATTTGTACAGTTGTACTCGCATTTGCCTCTTTTTTTTCATTTTACCTTGCTTGTTTATTGACCCGCCCACTGTTGGTCTACTACGAGCTCCGACATGTTTATTATCGACCCGTTTAAAGTCACCCTTTATAATACGATCCTCTTTTGACACGTACGGACCCTGACCCGATCCGCACGATAACCAAGTCTAATTATAGGGCTTTTTATTAACTCGGCATTGTTCATGCAGTCATGCATGCTCATTGCTCAGCGACTCTTTCTAGACTGTGGTAGATTGGGCTTTAAATGTTCACTATGTTTCTTTTAATAGTAAGTTGGCCCAAAAAATTTCACAAATCAATAATAATAGAGAGGCCTTCTGTCAAATAGCAGAATGAATGAATGAATGAATGAATGAATGAATGAATGATAGACCATTTAGACCATTCGTATAAGAGGGTACTAGGGAGTATGGTAGCACATTTCATGACAAGATGAGATACACGTAAAGATTGTTGTGAGCCGGGTGGTCAGAGGATTGACCAGGCCCGACCCACGATAAAACATAGTCCGACATGGGCTCAAAGCCGTGGGTCGGTATTGAACAACATATTTTTTGAAAGTGCTTGACAAGACCCGATTCAACAAGATAAAGCATGTTTAATTTACTAAAATTAGGCTTAGACACGACGATCCAACCCTGTCCAACACGAAGGGGACATTGGCCCCATTTAAAAAAATTCGGCACGCCACGACCTGCCTATTACAGACGAGCTTGGCTTGGCTTGGGCCCGTCCAGACCCATGGGCTCAGACTGAAACATGGGTCTGACCCACAACCATATTTAGCTAAGCATAGTGGTTAATGATTTGTATGTACTCTTTCCCCAAAATATTACTACTTTAACTGAACTCGATTTGATATAAATCACTGCATATCTTTTCCAAAACAAAAATATGAATTCAAACAAATTTTTGTGTGCAGATATTACACTAACAATTAAAATTATGTCCAATTATTTTATTATTCCATACTATCTATGTGTTTACGGGTACAAATCCGGACCGGATCGGATTTTGAACAACCCTAGTACTAACAACAAAAAAAAGCTTGAAAACCCTTAAAAGATAAAAGTAGCATAGTCCTAGACTCTTGACTCGACAACAATTTGAAAATTTGACCACTAATATCCATTTGCAAACTTTGCAACCTTTCAACTTATGATGACCATTCTATATATGTATCGAAGGAAAATGATACATACAGTTCTAACGACTATATATAACAAGCTAAAAATGAAAATATTAAGTTAAAATCAACATTAATTACGTCGATAAACGCGTAATTTTAATATACATTCCTAAACTAATTCAATTTAAAAACGCATAAGTACTACATCTAACATATACTCGTAGTTTAAAATAAAAACTATAATTTGAAAATATAAAATGCAAATATACAAAGTATAATAGTACACCGAAAACATAATGCACATTATGCTTTTGTAGGTATAGAATTGAAAGTTTGAAACCAATGTAGCCATATAGTGATGGGAAAATGGGATCCACCACCGACTATTTTGTGATTAGGCCCCATATTCAACTATAGTTTATACACTTTGCACCCAAAATAAAACTATAGTTTATACTCCAAAGTCCAAACGTAAAAGGGGCTGTACCTGAGGGATCGCTTTCAACCGTCCCACATGAAACTCCCACGGCTAATATGAAATATCGCCCCATTCAAAAGTTTATGACATTTAAAGACCAAAAAAATTAGGGATTTAAGGTTTACCTGGTACGAAGATCACCGAATAACAATTGGGATTCGCGATTTTGATTAATTTCCATTGAGGACCAGAAATTCGAGCTTGGAAGGAAGAAAGAAATGGGGGAAGAGGCAGAGCAGGTTCAACAGAAGAGAGAAGGGATCGTTTTTTTTTTAAGATTAATAAGTTAGTGGGGTGGGGGATTAAAATTGGAGGGAAAATTTTAGAAATTTTTTTTTTGTTCAAAAGTCAACCACGTGCGTGTCACGCGCCAGTCAACGCCGGAATCGGTGGTTGACTACCGGAAATTGACACTTGGTCCTGATTGACAACAAAAAATCCAATTTGGGCCTTGGTTGACAACTTTTTTTTTAAAAGGTCCTTTTTGACAATTTTCGTGTTTTAAAAGGAGCTTTATGACAAATTTTCCTTTAATTTTTAAGTTTTGCATAATTCATTAATACTTGTACAAAATACGGAGTATTCAAATCAATAGTATAGAGATAACTTTGTTCCCCTCAAAATAAATAAACAAATAACTTTGTTAATATAACGTGCTTTGTCGTGCTGGGTCGAGTCGTGCTATGCCTTGTCGTGATTATTCCAAAAAAGTGCGGCCCACGTTCGTGCTCATGTCGAGCCGTGCTTTCTTCGTGTAGGGTCTCGGGCCGGCCCGACCCACGACAATCTTTACTAACACCCATAAGAAGAAAGAGGAGGCTATTAATGATTAAAAAAAAACTAAATAGACCATACCCAGATTGCTACTTTAATAAACTTTGCTACAATTTGACTGACAAAATTGACAACGTACAAGTTTGACCAAAAAAATTACTTGCAAGTATACATTAGTTAAAACTATAAACTTAATTGTTGTTAAAAAAAAATGCAATCATACTCACACACCAACAGACTACAAAATAAAATTTGATTGATATGGTCAAAGTTAGTATATGAACAATGTAAAATTCAAACAGTTGCAAGTACTTAGAAACGTATTGAGAATCTGTTGTAAATTATCCAACAAAACGCCTTATATAAAGGACTTCCCCCATTTCTAAATAGATACATCAGATGCCTTCGGTCGTTTCTAAATAAATATATCACTTGATCACTTCTATAGATAGATATTTTCTACAACCCTTTAAGGGTTTGATTTGGGTTATGTTCTCTTCACCTTATTTTTATTGCTTATTAAATCGGACCATATCAGGGCAAAAAAAAGCAAAAAACACTTATAGAAAACATCTACACTAAATCAGATCAGACCATATCAAAATATATCAAATCAGATCAGACCAACAAAATAAAAATTAGAAAATCAGGCCAGAATAGGTGAAAAGTTAAAACCGTTGATGTGGAGCTACATTGCTCCAACATTGAACTCCCAACTAGGATCTTGGGCTCTAAATTTTTTCACAATCTACAAATCATTCCCCAAAATTGCAATTCTTTCTCCGATTCACTTTCCAAAATTCGCTCACTTTCTTCTCGGGATAAAAGGTAAGCGGGCCCACCAAATTGTGAGCTATTGACAACGACACTCCCCCATCTTCTCTCATCACTTAATTATTCTTCTCCCACTACAACTAAAAAATTAAGAAAAAACACTCTGTTTTCAGCCGTCAGCAAATTCAAGCAACGAAATTTCCAGTTTTTTCAGGCAAGTTTAGCATACCCTTTTCCTCCTCTTCTTCAATTCTCATTTTCAATTTTATTATTGATGTTTTTAACATGATAATTGGAATTTTTGATGTGGGTTTTTTGTTTGTTTAAATGAGATGATAGAATTCACAATCTGGTTCTTAAGGTGTATGATTCTTAGTCTAGAATTGTTAATTTTCTGGGTCTTTTTTCTTGTTTTTCATTGGATTTGATTTTTGTAAATTATCTTTCAGTTTTGTTTAAGGTTAATCAGTAATCTTTTCTAAGTGGGTGATAATTAATTTGAGGTTTTTGTGTTAATTTTTTTTATATAAATTTTCTATTAGTTTTGGCCTAGGGTTACTGATTAATTTCAAGTTGAAATGGGTTGTTTTTGTTAATTCATGTACATTTTTCTATTCATCAATCCGATTTTCCATGAAAATTAATAAATTGAAGGTATTTTTTTGATGGAATTTGTCAGGAGGTTTGTATTTTTATTGTTCTTTTTGTTACTGTAAATAATTTTCTAGCATGCTGCATATGCTGATTACTGAGGAAATATTATTTAAGGAAATTGGGATGTTGAAAGGCATGCCATTTTGATGACAGCACAAGGGGAAAGTCAACAGTTTTTGTGTGATAGAAGTATTGTATCAACTTTCTGTGATATAAGGTCTTCATTGATTAAATTGGAGATTTATGCCCATTTTCGAGTCGATGTCTGCTTCATGGTTAAGGCTTGACATACTGATGAAAACAAACACCGCAAATTAGTTCTTCAGTAGGCACGAATTGCTGACTTGAAGATGTAAATAATATCTCTAGGGGGCGTTTGGTATGTGGGAATGGGAATTTGAGGAATAGAGTGTGAGATTAGAATGAGAATTTGTGGGTGGAATTCCTTGAAAATTTCCCATTGACTTGTTTGGGAAGTGATGGGAAATAGATTGGGAAATACATCACAAAATTACGCAAATACCCACATAATACAACTAATCTGCTTACTCATTAATGACATTTTGGACATTTTTCTCCTTTCTCAATTCCCACCCCTTCCCTAGGTAATAAAATCCAGGGAATTGAGCCTAACATTTCCCATTCCCAAACCCATGCTCATTTCCCATTCCCACTTAACAAACATGAGAAATGGAGGAAGTTGGGAAATAAATTCCCATCCCCATCCACATTTCCCGCTAAACAAACACCCCCTAGTTGATTGAGGCCAGTAGAGTTGATTTGTGTCATTCTAGGACTGATGAGCTCGATATATTCTTATACGTGGTACATTGTAAATATACTTTGTTGTGTTTTTAATATATGGATGAAGACCTGAAGTTATGACGGAGTAATCAGAAAATATTATTGATATAAAATGCCGCAAACACCATTCTATTGTACTTATAATCCATGTGGTTTGGCTTCCTATTGCCCATCCTATTCGCCCATGAGGGGGATGGAGGGGGGGGGGGGGGGGGGGGGGCGAAAGATTGATCTAGTCATAACTGTATGTCAATTTAAAGTGTTTGCCTCCTATTTTGTGTTTATTACCAATTATTGAGTACTTTTTCAGAAATGTGTGTCGTAGGCTTAATTAAACTCTTAAGTTGTGTATTGCTCCTGATATTTGGGTAATGATTTTCCCATTGTTGTTTACCAGGAAACATTGTTGTGTCTGATTTGTTGGCCTAAGCTTTGACATACTGCCTACGTTTCATCCTGTGAAGTTGATGTTGGCGATACTATGCAATTATACCATCACCCCTTCTCTGTAGACAGCCAAAAGGTGAGACTTGCACTAGAAGAGAATGGGGTTGATTATACGTCATATCATATCAACCCTATCACTGGCAAGAACATGGAAGCGTCATTCTTCCGGATGAATCCAAGTGGGAAGTTGCCTGTGTTTCAGAATGGTTCTCACATTCTTTACAACACGATTGAGATTCTACAGTAAGCAACTTTCTTTTGCCACTTTACTTTTACTCAAATTTATATGCCTCTCATATCACATTTTCCCTTGAAGCTCGCATTTGGGGTTCAGTAGATTACTAGATATCTTCACTGTATATTCCATTAGTTTGAGAACATAAGTATCTGGCCTTTTTATTGTTGATTTTGTACTTAATTTAGTTATGCTATCCTTACATCAATGCGTTCAGTTTTGGATGGTGTTTATTGTCTTTCTAGTTTGAGTAGTTTCTAGCAAGATGTAGATGTTACACATACCATCTCGGTAATGCCTTCTATGAGGTCCCTACCTATGAGGACTAGGGGGGCGGGTCATATATGCATAGCCTTTCGTAATTCCTATACAATTGTAAAGAAGCTCTTTTTTAGCCTTCGGAAAACCCGATTTCTTCCATTAACCCCTTGATCATAAAGGTAGGCCTCCTACCATAGGGCTTTAGAAGGAAAGGTAAATTCAGTGGATTATTTGATACTGTCCTTTGTAATCATCCAAGTTGAAATGTATCCTATCAGGAAGTTGCATGTATCCAAGTATCCTAAAAGACACTTTCATTTTAAAAATAAAAGTTTCATGGTATTTAGATGCAAATGGTTTGGTAGGATTCTGTAGCCTATTCTGAAATCTGATAAGTTCAATTGCAACTTTTAATTTTTACTTTTAATCCTAATTTCATGAGATGCGATGATGGAAAATTGTAATGAACCAAGTGTAAGAGAAGGGCATAATAGGTAGTGAGTAATATCAGGTAGAAGATAAATAAGGTAGGTGTAGTAGAATGGTTATAAATAAGGGCACATTAGGTTATGAGACTATGAGAGGCATGTTGAGAATATGGTAAAGCTTAGGCTTTGGAGAGTGGTGTCCTCAAGTCACTAAATCTGGAGATTGGTGGCCTCAAGTCACTACTTTTGTATCCCCTTTTGTATTCATCATCTATCAAACATATTAATATATTTTCTGCCATTATTTTTATGCTCAAAATTATCAGTTCTTTAGAAAAATTTGGTTCTAGGGGACTGACGAACTGTCCTTTGAGTTGCAGGTACATAGAACGGATAGCGGCTGTCTCATCAGTTGGGGATGACATTAATCTCAGCAACCGAGAAGTCCTTGAATGGATGCACAAAATCCAGGAGTGGAACCCTAAATATTTCACGCTCTCTCGTGTCCCTGAGAAACACCGCCTATATGTTTCAAAATTCATAAGGCGAGTAATCATTGCTAGGATGGCAGAGTTTCCTGATCTAGCAAGTGCCTATCACCTTAGGCTCAGAAATGAATATGATACAGAAGAGAAGTTGAAAGATCCAGAGGTAATAAGGAGGGGTGAACTACATTTGGTTAGGCTTCTTGATGAGATAGAAACACAATTGAACAATACTTCATACTTAGCCGGAGAAGAGTTTACAATGGCAGATGTTATGCTTATCCCGGTATTGGCTCGCTTGGTGCTCTTAAAATTAGAAAATGAATATATTATTACTAGGCCAAGTATTGCTGAGTATTGGAAGATGGTGCAACAGAGGCCTAGTTACAAAAGGGTGATCGGGAGGTATTTTGACGGTTGGAGGCGGCAAAAAACATTGACGAAAACCTGGTGCTATATTCATATGAGGAGCTTGTTGAAGAAATATTGATTGTACAGACTACTACAGAGGGTTGAGAAAATAAAATTCTGAAGCAGTTTTATTCTTTAATTGTTATTGATTTTTGTTAGGGAGCATATTTTATGTTGTACAGAATTACAGAAGACATTTCAACCATTCTCTCTTTGATTTTGTAGTCATTTTGCATTTTGTTCAATTTTTGGAGGTGTAACTTGGAAATGTAATGTATATTTTGGTTGCTTTGTTAAACCATTTTTGAAATCAAATAATTACTTTGTACTATTACTAAGTATGTAATTTGCATTTTCCTATCACAGGGAAAAGGATGGAGTATCATATAACATTAACACCTGGCAGCTTTAGTGTTCATCCATTTATGATTCATGAGTAATGACAACCTTTTCTCAATCCTGTTTCAGTGTTGCTGGCCTTGCTGCAAACGGGATTTCTTGTAAGCATCGGGAACCCACCATTGTTCGAGCAAGAGTAGGGACGTGCAAAAGGTGTTTTTGAGACACTATTAATGTGCTTGGCTTTCTCCTAGCTTTATCATCATATTGGTAACTGGTATGTTCTTAATTTGATCATTGTGCAATGTATACATGCATATTGGCTTTGTTATGTGAATGCAGGGGACTTATATAGAACCCCTTTTTCTGAAAATGAACTGCAGGAGCATATTTGTTACCCACGAATAACTATGGTTCGTAATCATGGACGTCAGTAGTTTATCTTGAGATAGCAGACTTCAGGTTTATGAATCACTAAGTTACAATATCACAACAATGCAAGGAGAAATAGACATAGAACCATTTTCTTTTGCTTGTACTAGAATAGGAATAGTATCTGCTGACTGAACTGATCAAAGAAATGAAAGGCTAGAGCTAACTGAAATGTCATAATCTGAGATAAACCGACATCCACCTGAGGAGAAACTTTCTGTTGTCTGAAATCTTTTTAATGGTTCGTTGTGGCTGCTTTGTATGTCAAATCAAAAGCATTCTCGATGCATGAGGTCAACTTTTGTGAGTCTATGAATCCCTTTTCAACTCCTACTCCAATCCTCACAGTTTGCATGTAACTCATAATTGTTATTACTAGGCTCTGCAAATCCGTAGATTAATCATTAGTGGTGGATGAGGGGTCAAGAGTTAACTAAAATAGTAAGTAGTTGGCAATTTTCCAATTTTTACTGATTTTGAAATATCATGGAATATAGAATTGTATGAACCTTTTGTTATGCTTACCTTAGGAGTGCCACAAACCATGAAGTATATGCCTTTGACTGGATGATTAGCTAAGGTCACTTGTTCAAGTGGACCTATCATGTTTGACATTCCGAAGCTTGATTTGTTCATTGTATTGTAGATAACTTCAGCTGCTGACTGAAACAAAATGTAAACGTAGTTGAATTTTTTTTGTTTCTCTTCCTAGTGGGTTTTGTTTTTGTTATTTATTCCATCTTTTAGTAGCAAAGTTAAGGAACTAATACCCTCTCAAAAAATAAGCTTACTAGATAAATTAAAAAAAAGGAGGTTATCACACTTATCCGACTGGTTCTGTTGGGTTTTAGGGAAACTTGGACCGGTATTGAGTCCAGTATCCTCAAATTTTATAACTGCTCATACTGATACTCGGACTGCTTAGTTTCAGTAAGTACACTATTAAGATTGTTTTTGTAATTGCTTATATAAGACTTAGTTTAAATGTTTTTAAGGATTACTTTGTCTTTGTTATAAGTTCTGCCAATATCACTTACGTATAAACCTATGATTGTCAATACACCGGTGCTTATTCTCAATTTATCTTTGCTATTTTTAGGTAAAATCTAGACATACATTAATGCTCTACTTTATGAGTGAAAATTCAAAATCAAAATTTCATTGATGCTGCAATCTCTCAGAATTATACTCATCTGTGATCTGTGACTGAAGTTTGTCTAGTCACCAAGAAAGCTAAGTTTTCGACAGATACCTGTACTAATCTTGACCAGTGTTTAAAAAAGCGCGCTAAAGCTCGAAGCTCTAGGGAAAAGCGCTTAGTTAGATCTGAGCGAAGCGTTTGTGATTAAGTGCGCCGAAGCGCGCTTTTTGGCGCTTCATTGATTTTTTTATTTTTTTATTTACTTTACATCGAAAGATTTTTTTACATGTTGTTATTGTGTTTTGGACCACACCCTGTTAATCCTTAACAATAGAAAGTGGCCCAAGAGTCCAAAAGAAAAGGAAAAAGAAGAAAAGAAGAAGACAACAATCATTACAGGCGGCCCTAGCTTCTTGATAAACACTATGTTATGTTTTATTTTTGTTAAAACAAAGAATAATATATTTTTGGAAGCTAATCTAATGTTTATATATTTTTGTGGTTATTTTAGTAAGATATATATGCATAATAGTGAAAAAACCCTAATTCTTAAAAAGTGCGCTTCACTTCGATGAAGCGCGCGCCTTGCGCTTACGCTTAGGCTCTAGGACTCATATCGTTTTAGTGCGCTTTGCGCTTTTTTATGCACTGATCTTGACTAAAACTAACTGAAGTCTGATCAGGAAAACTAAAATGAAGACAGCATGCACATAAAGTATGATATTCAAGTACCTCAGGTCCTCTGCATTTCCTTACAATCTCTAGGCACTGAGCTGTGAGATAGAGTGCTGGTGAATTCCTGAGCCTCGTGATCTGTTTCTGTGCTTCGTAGATGAAATCAAGGGGGTTGGAGTATTTATCATCGACTAATTCAGGCATCGCTACATGCAAAAATGCAAATTGGTTCCCCCACATTTTGGTATGTGCCTTTTCCATTTCTTCAATTGACATATAACTTCTGGTGTTCCTAGTGTTGAGCAGCACCAATGCTGTAGATTGTAAACTGCTGGATTCTGTGTCTGTTGCTTGCATGTAGCTTCGAACCCCGAGGAAAATTATCCCTGCAAGAATGTCATTTATTGTCTGCAGGAGTAAACAGAATAATATCAGTATTGAACTACTGATTGATGTCTTTTATTGGCATTGCATCAGTGGATGAAATTAACGACTTTCTAGGTTCATTTCCTTAACTTTCATGGATTATGAATGTAAAGATACCAGAGTGTTGTGGCCAAGAAGAGGGTATAAGAGTTTTCCATTTATGAAAATCACCGTGTATAATCGATTTATCAAGCATTCTAGAATCCTTACTAGGTTGGTCTTGAGTTTCTTCTAAAGTTCAGCTGCAATTTTCGATTTTTCTTGCAGTTTGGTTTCGTTTTTCCTGTTGGCCTGGTCTGTTTGGGAATGTTTTAGACTTGCTAGTGTTCCAAGCATATCCAGACCATTATATGCTTCAGATTATTTTCACTGATAAAAGCTCCTAATAATTGATTAAAACTTATTTTTGCTGATTGAAACTGGTTGTTACTAATTACAAACTTATTTTAGCCGATACACTTGTTCACAGATTATTTTGACTAATCTGTTATGTTCACCTTATTTCCACTTATTTCAGGGAAAATAAGTTCAATTAAGTTCATACTCCGTATAAGATAAGTTAAGCAAAAATAAGGGTTACTCAAGTACAATTTATAACTAAAATAAGTTCAGACAAATGTAGTTAAGTTCAGATAAGATAAGTTCAGGAAAAATAAGTAAAAATCAGTTGAATAGAACGCATCCTAATTCACAATTTTATTTATTCTCTGAAGTTGCCATATTTTAGATTTTACAGATTAAAACCGATTTCTACTGATTAAAAACTAATTTTACTGATTAAATCTGATCTTTACTGAATGTGATCAATGATTTTAAGTTGAAGAGCGCGCCTAGATTGTTCTATGGAGTATTCTTTGCTGTAAAAGAAATGAAGACTGAGAAAGGAAAAACTTACAGTGCCTAATCTTGCTTTGATTTCTTTAATTTGATCCAGGGATAACTCTATAGTAGAGATTTTGGTTGGTTGGAAACCCAGACTCTTTCCAGACCTGATGGGTGTCTTATCATCTGCATTACAAGTGCTTTTCAGGAAACTCCACCCAAAATCATAAACTCCTTTGAAGATTGCAGATACAGTTTGTGGGAGCAAGCTTATAACATCCATGGAGTTCTTGCTCTTAAACTTAGAGCTTGATCTAGTTGAAGGGAATGTTAACGGAAGAGAAGGATCATCAGCTCTTTTCACACAGGAAAGAAGTGCTCCCATTAGAGAGTATCCGTCACCAAGTGCATGGTGAAGCTTGAAGATTACATGTCCAGCTGCTTTGCTTGTTGGGCAGTTGACTATGTGAAGTTCCCATAATGGCCTTTCTTGTGGCAGTGGATGTGCGCTGATTTTTGTCAGATATTCGTCGAAGAATTCATCGTATGATTCAGTTGATAGGTCTTCTGGGAAACTGGGAACGTTAATATGATCTTGAAGGTTCACTTCTACCCTTTTCCATTGTCTTACTCCAGTGTTGTCAGTTATCTGTTTGAAGCAATTCAGCTAGCTAGTTAGTACTTAGTAGCAATACTTTTTGTTTCAGGCTCCGTTTGGTTTGGTGTAAACCGTTTTCAGTGCAAAATGATTTTTCATGTAAAACACTTTCCGAGGAAAAAAAACAATTTGAAACTAGTTTTCCTTTGTTTGGTTTCTTAAGAGAAAATGGGAGAAGATGGTGAAGATCAAGGGGAAGAAGGGAGAGGGAGGAAAGGTGGAAAAGTAGTTCATCTCCCAAACTAAACCACGTAAAATGATTGAAAAAAGGAAAATCGTTTTCCATGAAAATGTTTACACCCCCTTACCAAACAGAGCCTAAATGTAGAAGAGGAAACTAGAAGAAAATACAGTTTTTACCATGATTGATGAAAATCTGGGGTTGATGGGAAGGAAAACGTCTCGAAGTTGTGTGACAGCACATGAATCATCAAAGGGAACTTCAGTTTCCAGAATTGCAAGGATGCAGACTGATAATGCTTTGCTGTTGAAGTATTGTCCGGTAGGCGATACAGGTTCTGCTTCATCATTTTCCTGCAGCTTGGCTCTTTCTGTTATTACTTGCAATTTCGACTTCATTTTTCTTATATGGATAGATTGCTATTGTGAAGTAGGTAATTATACTGCAGTATTTTTCGCGTTATTTTGGTTGTGGTGGTGATAATGGGAACAACTTTTGCGAAATTTTATAGTATGAACATATTAGGATTTCTCAATCAAACATCAAGTGCATAATTTTGTTTAAGTTGAATTTCCTGCATTACATACTCTTTGTCAACTACCAACTACTCAGTTTGATTTTTGCTAACGTTAGTTGTCGGTCATTATTGTTTTCGCTAACGTTGTCTGAAAATTATTAGTTGCACCGTACACCCAAGGGTATTTTTATGTCCATTGGTGGTCTTTACCACATTTTCTCCTTACGTGTAAGGAGAAAATGTGAGAAGGTGCACCGTGCATCCTGGTGTATCTAATATGCTCTATTAGCCATTATTGTTTTCTTAGCACTGCTTGCCGAATGATACTGCATCATAACTGTCATGATTATGATAAGCTTTTAAGCATCCTGCTAATTGTGTGGTTCATATAAGCTAATCAAATGACGCACAAAGTAATTCCTCATATGATATGAATGACTTATCTAGCTGAAATAGTAGTTATTCAGTTATAGTTTTAACCAAATAATGAATTATTCCTTTCACTGACCCGTTTTATCAACAGGTAATTATTTGTTACCGCAAGTGCGCTGTGCTGTTGTCTGAAACCAGCAGAGTTGAATGGGATATCTAGTGCAGCATAGTGATTATGGTTAGTTGGAAACCAAGAAGAAAGAAAGTCGTGGGTCGGGCCTGGGACGCATTTTTTTTGGAAAAAGCACGACCCGGCACGACAAAAACACTATATTTAGCAAAATTAGGCTTAGGCACAAGGCCCGATCTGGCCCAACCCGAAGCCCGGCCCACAACCATCTTTATTGGCGCGGAAGCCTCTTTGAAGGCAGTGGGGGTAATGCAATGACTTCATTCCCGTACTTATATTCAAGATTGTCAACTACTAGTACAAACTACCCATATTTGTTGTCCCGGTCATTTTCATTGCATCGTACGTATGATATCCCTGCAGTTATGCTGTCGAGACCAGGACCACTATCGGGTTATTATGCATCCAAAGTACCGTATCTTTTGGCTTGAAGCGTTCATTTTGAATACGTCTATTTCCCTAATTAACTAGCTAGTTAGCCAACTGACATGGTGCGAGTTCACCAAAATGCCCGTGATGAGAAATTTGTAAACATTAAGGGCAACATTTTACGTGCCCCTTGCTACGCGCTTAATTGTTAGGCTAATTAGCCGGATGTTGATTTCCGATCCCCCGGTTCTGGTATACAGGAAGATTAGTAGATATGAGGTGAGGGCCAGCCTTATGGGTAATAAATTTTGATGTAATAATTTCTGAAAGATGCAGCGTAAATTGATAAATAGTCCATGCTTTTATGTTTTCTGGTACATGCATGATTCTCAGTTTTCTGCTTCTGCATAATTGCAGGTTGACCACTTCATTTTTCTGAGAAATGATTCAAAAACAATCGCCACATTTGCGCAAGCCATTATCTAAAGCAGGTGAATGCTGATGCAATTAAGCAATTTCATACTCAAGATCTATCAACTCGATCTCATTCTCTATGAACTGAGATCATACCAATGAGGTCTTGGCATAGTGGTTAAGACTAAGGGTGTGTCCGTGTGTGTACGACGAGGGTGAATCACTTTACTCGATTTTACATACACTATATTTTGTCCTATCAATTTTTCACCATAACTTAAAAGTAACCATGCATTCTCTAATGGGGGCAAACTCATATTGCTTCTTGTGGATTTTGAGAAATAATAATGCCTTTGTTTTTTTTAGGGGCCTATTTTATAAATAATAGTCAAATTCACGTGCGTTGTACGTGTCCACTAAGTAACTATAATCTTTGAATTAATTTGTTTGTTATGGCATGATAAGATGTCATAATATTGTTGTTTACGTTAACGAAAAGTATTATTCTTATTTGTAAGCCAAATATGTACATATACATACTCTTGGCTAGATATACGAGAAATACATTACAGTTCATAACTTTTGTGTACCTTCTATCATGCAACACTTCTACAATTTGTTCGACTCCCAAATAATATACTTCGTAAAAAAAAAAAAAAAAAAAAAACCCAACCTGTCGGAGGAATAAATAAAAAAATTCCTATAGACCTAGAACAAATCAAATAGGATTCAACTCTTGATGATTTATGTTTGCCAAACGCTATTCCAAGACATCAAATTTTGTAAAGTTGGTGATCTTACTTTTTTTATGTTTGGTATTTTGCATGCGTTTTAACAACTAATGTGCATGGAGATTTCTCTATTATTTTTATTTAAACAAGTCAAACTACAATTATTTATAATGTTTTCACTTTTATCAAAATTCTGATATTAGGAAAATGAATTTTTTTTAATGTTATAATGGAAAAAGTTTGAGAGATTAAATAACACCATGAATTTAATAGGTTAAAAAAATCATATGACACAAATTTTGATAGAATATTAAGGCATTTATGTGATAATATAAAAGGAAATATAAGAATATTTTGGGACACCATAAAAGAAAAACTTAAAGAAAAAAAAGGACTAAAAGAGTACTTAAGGTTTAGCTATTGTCAAGAAAAAGTTTTTGGTAATTTTAGTAAATATCTTTTAAGTTGATTTCCTTTTATATTGTACTAGTTTAAGGCTTTAAGCCCGTGCGATTGCACGGTGTGTATTTTGTACCATTATATATGACAAATATTTATAGAATTTTTTAAATCTATTTTTCAATTACACAAGTCCATTTAAACTATTCGAAAATGATAAAGGTCGCAACACGCGACATTTAAGCCGTGTCACAATGATGACATGGCATGCTTATGTGTCATGATTTAAATTGGAATCTAAAATATTTAACTTATATATATCCTATTGTACATGTTTAAAATAAAGGTAAGAAAATCTTAATATTTTAATTTGTTTCTTTTTTTATATCGATTACCTTATGTACATATTTTCATAGTAAAAAATTTGCATTGATAGTAAAAATATTATGATGACTCATAGCCTACGTGGCGCCTAAATGTACCAATTAAACTTCGACTGTGAGATTGCGACAACTAAATGTTGTCGCAACTTGCGACCTTTATCATCACCCACCCTAAACTATTTAAGCATGTGTTAAATTCAGTTTCTATTAATTATTTACTAATAATAATTAAAGTCTGGATTTACGAGTAATTTGTTGATGTTAGAGCACCCTTCAATTATATGGTGAGGTTTTAGTTTGAAAATATTCCACATTGATAGTTTGAAAGAAGTATAAGTGATCGATTTAAATGTTTTGACCACCTATATTGTTTGAATTGGAATAAGCTTAATTGGTTGAACCAATTGTATTTTGGGCTTATCCGCTTATGTATTAAGCTTCCGAGTTGAAATTATTATCCTCACTTAACTATTCTTTATGTGCTCTTTAATTTTCACAGACGAATCAAACAAGATCCTACCGGATTTTTTTTTTTTTTCCATATGTATAAATCACAATTGATCTTATACATTTTCTCAATGGCGAGACTCTTAAAAACTAATTTTTCATTTATTAATAAAGAAATTATTTTATTTTTTTCAGAATTATTTTCCCCACAGACTTCTTTGTAGAGATGGAAAAAAAACCTCTTTAAGAAGAGTTGTAAAAAATGAGAACTATTGCATTATTTATAACTCCATTCAACGGGGCTCTTGTTTAGCAACACTTATTTCTCCTCTTAAGCCCCTATTTGAGTTTCCCATTGAAGATGATTTAATAATACATTATTTATACTAATGATGTATTCCGTTTCTTAATGTTCTTTACGCTTGCTTTTTGTACAGACTCCAATGCAATATTTAACGACTTATATATCAATTTCCGTATGTAAAAAAATTATAAAAATTTGATATTTTGAAAATATACGACGAAACCAATCTAACAAGATCTTACATGATAACATTTTGATGTATATAACAGTGAGAATCCACGATCAAAGTTTTCATACTTTGGACACATATTCCAAAGCGTAAAGAACATTAAGGAACGGATGTAGTATTTAAAAGTCTTGGTATTGGGCCTATGGGCCTTAAATATGGATTTGGGCCGTGTTATCTTGAATGTCCCCTTAATTAGCTCTTTGTAGCCGCCTCGTATATCATCTCGAATGCATTCATGAAACATGATTCCAACCTTTGTGAGTCTATGAAGCCCTTTTCAACTCCAACTGCAATCCTCAATGTTTGCGTGTAACTCATTATTGTTATTGTCAAGCTCTGCAAATCCATTACAAATGTGATTAAAGGAATTAAAATGGGAGATACTGTAAGATACTTAAATACTTCAAATAAAACTCTGCCCCTTTTGTGTCGAAAATTTATACCCGATCCTGATAGAAGCATGCTAATCCAGCCTAGTCCAAAAGGCCAAAATGGATTGGGCCCGCGTTTGGCCCAATACCGTGTTGATTGAAAACATGCCGGAAACCCGATAGGGCCAACTTTGATTAGCAGTTATTATTACCACATTTTCACAATAGATGCATTGTTTTGACTTTTATTGTTATCAACATGACAACACCTATTGTTGAACTTTTTATTTTTATTTTTAATTACTCTGTATTTATTAGTAATAAAAATGCAAAATAAATTATATTTTGGTAACATACATTAGAGATACTCCAATGGATAGCTACGAGGTGGTGTAAATTTGTCAAATCAAATTTCTAGTTACAATGTTTTTAAGCTACAAAGTTTTCAATTAGTTGACTACAATACTATGTAGGTCCTTATAATATTTTATTTAATATACAATTTTATTTATTTTACCTTTTCCATTTTTTTTCGTGAGCTACCTACTCATATGCGCTACAATATTTTAATAGTTGCTTACGTAATTCATGTACCAACGGTTGGCTACTAGCTCATATATTTTTATTTTTTGCGAGCATATCCTTTTTATAACCATTGTAGTTACTCTTATTATAAATAACTAGTTATTGCCCCGGGCGATGCCCCGGTGACTATATGTAATTTGAGAACTAATCTTGATAAAATTTGAGTTAAATAAAAATAATTACAATAGTTTGATATTAAATACTTACATATAACATGAGATCAATATTTGTGCATAATTTATTTTTATATTTTATTTATGTAGTGAAAAAAAAATCAAGTATAGTTTAGTTTCCTAAGAAAATTATTAAAATGTATAATTATGGTAGGCATTAAAGTTTTAATACAAGGTATTAATAAACATAACTTATATGTTTTCTATTGCTAAAATATCATAAGTTGTATTATTGGATTAGTGGTTAAAGTTCTAACTTATAAACATGAAGTCATGGGTTCAAGCATTGATATTTGCATTTCTTCATCTTTTTGTAAGAAAATATTATATGTCAATGTGGTTATGGCGTGTCACTTGCCATCTAATGGTGGCAACATGTATGTTAACGTGGCTATGCCATGTCACTTGCCATCTAATGGCGGCGACATGTGACGAGATGGCATGAAATGTCATTGAGATTTAATAATAGTATAGATTTTCAAAAAATCAAAACAATACATTTATTGTGAAGAGGAGGAAATACCTTAGGAATACCAGTACACATGAAGTACATGCCTTTTATTGGATGATTTGCCAATGTCACTTGTTCAGCTGGACCTATCATATTTGTAATTCCCATGCTTGATTTTGTCAATCTACTATGGATGTTCTCAGCTATTGCCTGAAAGATAAAGCAACCCTACTTCAGAATTCTCTTCAAGCAATAAGTTTGTTTTTCGGTGTGTGTTTTTTACCTGAATTTCTCTTAACTTATTTTATTGGCCGGATCTGAACTTATCTTATTTTACGACTCTTATTAGAAGTTATAAAAATGTGTCATTTAAACTTATCGAAAATGATAAAGGTCGTAACATGCGACCTTTAAGCCGTGTCACAATGATGACATGGCATGCTTATGTGTCATGATTTAAATTGGAATCTAAAATATTTAACTTATATATTCTATTATACATGTTTAAAATAAAGGTAGGAAAATCTTAAAATTCTAATTTGTTTCTTTCTTTATATCAATTACCTTATTTACATGTTTTCATAGTAAAAATTTTGCATTTATAGTAAAAATATTATGATGACTCATAGCATACGTGGCGCCTATATGTACCAATTAAATTTCGACACGTGAGATTGTGACAACTAAATGTTGTCGCAACTTGCGACCTTTATCATCACCCTAAACTTATTAACCCTTATTTTATTTTATCTGAACTCATAGAGTCATAAACCCTTATTTTATCTTTATTACATTTCAAATAAGTGAATATAAGGTGAACTGATCAGAGTCGTACCTCAGATCCTCTGAATCTCCTTACAATATCCAGGTACTGCGCGGTGAGATAGACTGCTGGTGAGTTTTTGTACCTCGCGATCAGTTTTCGTGCTTCATAGACAAAATCAAGGGGGTTTGAGCAATTCTTGTTGGTTAATTCAGGTAATAATATTTGCAAATATGAGAATTTGTTTCCCCATATTTTGGTATCTGCATTCATCATTTCCTCGACAGACATGTAACCTCCTATATTCCTGGTGTTGTACAATACTGTAACTGTAGACCGCGACTTGTTGAATTTTGTATGTGTTGATTGCATGTATAGTCGAGTCCCCAGGAAGATTATCCCTGAAATAGCATCATTTACCTTCTGCAGGAGTTTATACACATATGTTAGTAAATAGTAATGATGTCTTTTTAATTTATTTTACGGGTGATCATTTGCGGGGTTGGGCGGGTAACGGGTCGGGACTAAGTTTTTTTGCCCAACACGCAAAAATGGGAAAATCAAACCCTTTTAACGGGATTGACTTCTTGTCCATACCCGCATATTAAAAAGGTCGGGTTTTTCCGCGATCTAACAGAGTAACAGGCCTGAAAATTGTTTTTTTTTGTTTTTAATTAATTTATTTTAATATTTATTGTTTTAAAAATTATTTTGCTTAATTTATCTCTAACTTTTTTATACCAATGGATAAAACAAAGTAAAAAAAAAGGTTTAAAATTGTGATATATTCTTGTAAGAATGGAAAAAGAAGCTAAGTTAGTTAGTTTCAAATAGAAAAGTTAATAATGAAAATGAAAATTTTTACCCAATAAGAGTCGAGTATCGAAATATTTTTCTATTACTTACGTAAAAAGGAAAAAGAAAAACCATAAGCATAATAAACTAACTCAAAAGAATAGAAAATAAATAATTACCGTGCCAAGATTTGTTTTGATGAGTTTGATTTGGTCAAGGGAAAACGCAAGGGTAAAGATTTTAACAGGGTGAAAACCCAAACTCGCATTTCCAGACCTAATAGGTGTCTTATCATCAACAGTATAAGAGCTTCTCAAAAAACTCCCAAAATCAGAAAAACCTCTGTATATCATAGACAAAGTTCTTCTTCCCATCACCATCAACCTCATAAAACCACCATTGTTGTTGTTTTTCTGAACTTGTTGTGTACTTACTCGAGTTGACTGAAAAGTCAACGGAAGAAAAGGATTATCAGCTCTTTTCACGCAAGAAAGAAGCGCCCCCATTAGAGAGTATCCATCTCCAAGTGCATGGTGAAGTTTGAAAATGAGATGACCAGCTGCTTTGGTTGTTGGGTATTTGAGTATGTGAATTTCCCATAATGGTTTGTCTTTTGGTAGTGGATTCATGCTGATTTTTGTAAGATATTGATCGAATTCGTTGTCGTATGATTGATTTGATAAGTTGTTGGAGAAGGTTGGGACTTTGATGTGATCTTGAAGGTTTACTTGAACTCTTTTCCATTGTTTTTCTCCTGTAGGGTTAGATATCTGCAAGAACCCATTCATGTAGTTAGTTAATGTGTGATTTATGTTACTCGAACTCTTTGTTTCAACTCAAATACCCGTGTGATCGTGTCAGATACTCGACATTCGGACATGGGTATGGACAATCCGACACTTTATTTTGGCCTAAAATCAAGGAAAATTTTCACAATTTAGCCGTGTTGGACACTTAGACACGTGCTAGTACCCGAGTCTGAGTAACTTAGTGTGTGATACTTGGATTAGTCAATAAGACACTAATTTTTTGTGCGGTCTCAAAAATCCGTTGCTAAATACCAAGACCTTTTGTTGTAAAGAGAGGTTTACTGGTTTTTAGAGGTTTGGACCATTTTTAGAGGTTTGACTAGTTAAAATTCTAAAAAAAAGTGTTTGGTAAAAAGAAGATTATTGAAAAGAGGATTGAGTTAAAACCTCTCATTTTGAAAAATCTCATTTCACCGACTTTTTACTTAGAGGCAGGGGCGTATCTATTTTGTAATATTCAATTACAATTTGTTGTATATAATACGGAGTAACAAGGAAAAAGGCTTAGCTAAGTTGCCATTTACCTTAAGCATTGTATACAAGCAACCAAATTAGAAACCTTGCACCAGTAGTTTTTATTTTTATTTTTATTTTTCCACTTTTCTTTAATGGGTTCTAAGAGCTTCTAGCTAGTTCGTCAATGCTTCTTTAGTGTTTCATTATTTAACCTTCATATTTAAAGCGAGGTCGTGGGTACGATGACTAATGTAATGCAAATACTTTTTTCCAATGTAATTACTCCGTATTAATTAGTGTGATGAGATATCAAACTTATATAGACACCGATTTTTGAGCAATACTTTTAAAGTTTAATTTATTTTACGTCATACTTTGTATTAAGTTTTTATTAAAAAATGTCTACCCTACTTCAAAATCCTGAATACGCCACTGCTTAGAGGTTTTTTAATGTAACATTGTAAAAGTCATTTTTGCCTATAATTACTGTTGTTCCTAACAAAATTAAATAAATGCTACGGAGTATAAAACACAAGTTTCCATAAATGTCATTTTATGCAATAAAATAGCCAACAACTTTTAAAAAACCTCTACGTACTCATCAAATCAGCTAAACAAAAAGTAATCAGCTAATTGTTAATGTAAACGGTAAACAGCTAAACGTTAAACTCTAATTGCCAACAGGGCCCTAAGACTAGAAGAGTAAGAATAGAGGGGGATGTATACATTACCATAATAGATGAAAATCTAGGACTAATGGGAAGGAAAAGGTCTTGAAGTAATGTTGTTGCGCTTGAGTCATCTATGGGAACTTCAGATTCGAGAATGGCAAGGATAGAAATAGACAAGGATTTGCTGTTGAAGTATTGTCCAGTAGGAGATACTGGTTCTGTTTCATCATTTTCTAGCAGTTTGCCTTTTGTTTCAACGCATAAGTTTGGCTTCATTTTTGTTGTGGTTTTCTTATGATTGTAGGTTGGGGTGATACGAGAAGGTGCACCCAATTTATAGTAAAAGTTTGACTTCATTCATCAATTACTCAGTAGTGATAAAGAAAGAACAGTGGAGACAAGAACTTGGAAGATTAATTTTTGACATATGATGTATTCGCTCTGTTGTAGAATACTCGCAACACTTGTTTTTTTCGACTGTTCCTTTGCCGGTTTTTCGACTGTTCCTAAATACTTGCAACACTTCTATTTTTTGTTAGGGACCACGCTTATTTTATTATTCCTACCTCCCCAATAGTCCATGGAAATTATTAGGTGCACCCGGGTGCACCGTGCACCCAAGGGTATTTTTATGTTCATTGGTGGTCCCTACCATATTTTCCCCTCATATGCAAAGAGAAAATATGAGAGAGTACACCGTGCACTCAAGTGCATATAATAAGCTCTAAATAGTCCCTATAGATATAGGTAAGTTGTGTAACAATAATAATAATAATAAAAAATGATCCTCCCTACACATCCCCCTCACACCGACAAAAGAAAATGACTCATTATACTTGTAAAAAAAAGAAACTCACTCATCCACTTGCAACTTACGGAGTAGTTTATTTATTTCCTTGGTTATTCAACTCTCCTCCTAAAACTATGTTGCCGGTCAATTACAGTAGCACATTTGACTATCCTACAAGATATGCCGGAGGGGAGTCTGACTATACACAAGTCTAGCAAGGTTTCAGTTCAATATACTTCGTATATTCTTGTAGTCATCATCGGACGTTAGTCACGTTACACTAATGAAGTCTTAATTGGTCAACGAAATAAGACCTAGTGGACATGTGTACGTTAAGACACAAGTTCGAATTTTCCTTATATATTGTACATTACAATTTTATTTGTATTATCGTTATGGCTCATTCACGAAAGACAATATACTCTCCATATCCACCGATAAAAATTCAGATTGTAATTAACACAATTGCAAGCCAGAATTGCCAAACCCGGTGCTTCAATGCAAAGTTTGGAATTCAATTGACTGATCTAATACGGCTGCACAAATCAGAGTGATATAATCAACTCTTTTCTTTGTGCAGAATGAATGAGATCCAAGATTTATGATGATTGATTCCTCTGATAAGATAAGATATGCTCGTAAAATAAATTTGGCACAAACTCCAATAAATGGTGAACCACTCCTTAAAATTAAATTACTCCGTAAGATAAATAATAATTGTACCAATTGTCTATTGCTTCAGTGGTGATTAAAGCTGAACTTGATAGGGAGGACCCGTATTCGATCTCCCGCAAGTCCGCAACAACAATTGGGAGGAACTAAAACCTATCTCCGGATTAACTTTAAGGGTAAACTGGAATCTTGTCCCAGTAGAAACTTTAGTTCACAGAAACGTGAATTTGGGACGAGAATCAAGGGCGATATCTTAGTTTTGTGTTTGCTCATTTGCTTGATTATTGTTATTGTTTGTTGTTATTGTTCTGTTGATGATAAGTTGATAAGTTATCAACTTATCATCAACAAAATAATAATCACTGATATTTATGCCGGTGATTGTGACAAATCGGAACAAAATAATGATAGTTCTTGAGCCGGGCCGCCGGGGTCATCTAAATTCTTGTCTTATTATGTTATATCTTTAAATATGCCGTGAGTGGTTAGAATTTAGTATGAATCTTTCAACAACGTGGGGTAGGGGCGTAGGGTTAGCTCCTTTTTAGCTGAACCAGTATACTACTTTTTAAGTACGGAGTATATAAAGCCTGGACAATTGATAGAGTGACCCTAAGGCTTGGTAACCCATTTAATATTGAATTTTGATTGGTTACAAATGCATTGAAACTTTACTTACAACAACCAAACATTTTCCATAAAGCCCTATTAAAAGTGATTGCGAACTAATTTTTTGTCCCGCAACATAAATTCTAGCAGATCAAATTTATTTATTTGAGCTTATTGATGGCATGGCTGTAATATGGATTGTTGTCGTAGGCCAGCGTTCATAAAGATTATTCCCTCCGTCCCACATTACTCGTTATATTTACCTTCACACGAAATTTTAGGTGATAAGTGAGTGTTTGATATATTATCAATTGTTATTTTATTAAAAAAATAGATGTGATAGACTGATAGGAGTTAGTGGAATATTTTTTAATTGGAAGAGAGAGAGAGTAGGGATCAACTTGTGCAAAGTGCAAACACACACCCCTTGATTGTTTACTATAACAATGTTATTACCAGTGATCGATTGCATGTTTATATTGGTGTATGACACTTAATTATACTCCCTCTATCCCTTAATACTCGCCCCACTTTTCTTATAAAGTCGTCCCTTAATACTCGCCCCGTTTCTATAAATGACATACTTTTACTAATAATATATATTCCTACATCCTTAAAAGAACATTAAAAAATTTAACTCACACACACCCTTTTATTTGACACATTTTCCACTAACTATATTAAAAAAAAAACTTCACTATCTACTACTCCTTCCATATTTATCTAAGGGATACACTTGCCTTTTCCGACCGTATTTATTTTAGAGATACACTTGCCATTTTTAGTAACTTATCAACCCCACCATCTAATTAAATAATACATCTAATTTACCATATGACCTACCATCCTATTAAACAAATAATTTCATAAACCCACCCTACCTCCCACCCCCAAAATGACATGGTCCCCACTTGTTTACTTATTAAAATATCTACCCAACCCCACTTGCTTTATTGTTTTATTTCATTCAATTCTTCTTCTTAATACCCGTGCTCGGCCAAGTGTATCTCTTAAATAAATACGGAGGGAGTATCTTCTAATACATTAATAAGTCAAATAAATTACCTAAAAATCTGTACCGGTCAAATCGAGGCGAGTATTAAAGGACGGAGGGAGTAGATTGCCATATTTGTCTTTCTTTATTGTTTCCTTTGCCGGTGCTTGAATTGACAAAATGACACTGCATTATTGTTGTCCTCATCATTACATAATAGAGTTTTATGCAGCCTACATGTAAGGTTTTTGTCTTGTTTGTCTTACACTCCGTATAATTTGTCAATAACCATAGAATGATAGATCAAGGTCATAATTATTACTAGTATTCCCTACATGGACCCGTTTATCAATTGGTCATTTGTCGCATCACAATTCACAAGCGCGCTGTTGTCCAGGAATGGCATAGTTGAATGGGATAACAAATGTGCCAAACTGATTTATTTTGGTTACACGGAAACCAAGAAGAAAGAGACAATAAAAAGTTATGGTGCAAATACAGTCAATCACTTTTGGGTTCGGATCGACTTAATGAGTTGAGAGATTTTAAATACGTATTATATTTTAATTAATTTGTGTAATAAGTATACAAAATATGAGAACAGATTAACTAAATTTTATACAAAAGTTTATATATAGTCAAATTCAAGTATTCAAACTATAACTTGGTGTATAATTCAAATTAAAATCATATGTACCCAACGATAGTAACAACAACGACATTATTATGCTTAAAATTGCTCATAATCTCATTTATTTCTATAAATATATATTGATTTTCAATCGGTCGGGTCAAAAGCGGATTCGGTCTAGTTTTGACCCATTACTTTTCAGGTTGTTCGGGTTCGGGCAAAATCGGGTTACGGGTCACAAAGTCTCGTTCAGGGCCTAATATTTTCGAGTCGGGTAAATTTTTAACAGGTCTAGCTGTAGGTGTTGTTTTCATTGCACCGTTTGTCCCTGCAGTTTCGCTTCCCCTAAGAAGATATGTCCTTGATCTAGGGGGATATTGGTTCTGCTCCATCATTTTCCTGTTCTCCTCCTTTTGTTGCTCGTATGCAATTGTGGTTTCATTTTCTCTTATCTGGATGGATATTAGGATTAGGGTAATGGATATTGCTGAAGTATTATTGCTGACAGGATACGAAATCAAATGTGTTTAATATAGCTTAATGGAATTTGTAGGCTGAAGATTTGAGAGGAAAGAAGCTTGTGAATTTTGGGACGTATTGGGCCCTTCAAATGGACGTAACCTCCTTAGTCCAAATTAGTAAGTATCCCTTAAAAATGTAAAAGTGGAGGAGTCGAGTCATCTTTGTCTTATCCCTTAAAAAGGTATGTAGAATTGTTTGTAGGCTTAAGGTCATGAACCAATATTAGATTTCATGAGTTTGGGCTTTGGGACCCTTAGTTAGGCTCAATGGAGTATTCCGTACAAGTGTACAACTAGTCCTCTCAAAGTAAGTGTATTCGTCTGGACAGTTTTGCGTGTTCTGAGAAAATGAATAACCCCGTACAACTAGTCTCCTTACTTGCAAAAGTTTGCAGAATGGGTATATGATATGATTTTGTATTGGTATATTGACTAGCCCCTTTAAATTGATGCAACTTGCTCAGGAGGCGAGGGTATGGAGATAATGATGTCAATTCAGTTTGCTTGCTCTCGATGACTAGCCCCCTTGCTTTTTAGGTTGACTAGCCCCCTCATCTTTTAGGCCTTACCCCTTTGGTTTTTAAGCCAACTAGCCTCATTCCGTATTTAGGCCGGCTAGTCCTCTAGATTTTTAGGCCGACTAGTACTCCTGCTTTTTTGGACGACTAACACAACATAGTACGAGTGTGTTGTAAGTCTGCCACGGTATAAGAGGCACGCGGCGAGCCATGGGTTGTACATATACAACCTAACACTGGCCGACAAAACTTTGCACATTATTTTTACCCAATTAACAAAAAAGCTTCAAATTACTAACTAGTCCGCATACATGTAGGGATGTCAATGGGGCATGTTGGATGCGGATGTAGGTACCTCCATCCCCATCCTTACTTAAAATTTGCATCCCCGTCCCATCACCCATGGCGGGTACAAAAGTCATCCTCATCTCCGCCCCATAAACTAATCCATCCCCGTCCCACCACCCAATTGGGTATCCATCCCATTTTTATTCCCGCCCAATACCCGCCTAATTTTTCTTATTTAGCAAACATTTTCCATATATAAGGAGTAATGAAAGTTGACTATAGAAAAAAGAAAAATTATCTTATGACTAAAGTAATATATGTAATTGAAAAAAATACCGGTTATAACAAAAAAATCCAAACAAAAAACTTAAAAATCTAACATAAATTCATATTATCACCTAAACATGCAAATATATCCACACTCACCCCATCATCCATGGCGGGTAGGAAGCGGGGCAAGTGGGGATGGGGCGGGGCGAATGAGCGGCGGGGCGGGCAGGGATGGGGCCGGTTCAACACAAAATCTACATCAGCCCCATCACCCATAGCGGGTGCGATTTTTTACCCATCCCGCCCCATCACCCGCCAAATCTACTTCCATCCCCACCTACTTGGGGCGGATACGGGACGGGTCTCTCACGAGACCCGTCCCACTGACATCCCTACACACATGAAACGATTTTACCCGAACACAATCCGACACATAGAACGGGCTGTGCATGAGCTTCTCTTACGGCCCGGTGTGGCACGACATGAGTTTTCTTCGACTCATCCTAGTCAAGGGCCCGGTGTGGCGCCCGGCCCGGTGTGGCACGAGCGGCGCAGGGCCCGCACGTGCCCATCCATAGTAAAAATAAAATTACTTTCAAGTGAAATATGATCGTGAAAGATCAAGCGGCACCTCCGACCACCTTTGCTGGATTTGTTGTCCAGGTAAAAATCCTCTCTCTGTTACTATGCGTTTGCTTTTTAATCGCGGTTTCTCTCTAGTTCAATTGCTTTGTCAGTTTGTCACTGTTCGTGACTGTTTTGATTGGCAGTTAAATTACCGATTTGTCAATATTAATGTATACTTTGCAATTATGGATTCATAATGCTTCAATTCGAATATTATCTGTGGAATTCTGTAATTGGGTTTTGTTTGAAGCTGCCTTTATAATTGGATATTGCATTTGAAGCTGTTAATTGGTTTTAGTTTGCTAAAATTGATGCAGAATTTAAGAAGATTATATCGTAATTAGGGTTTTAAAAGTATCAAGTTCTTGATTCCTCAATTAGCAGGTGTAAGTTAGAAAGAGAGGCTATTTTTGAATTTAAGAAGCTTATATTGTAATTAGGGTTTTAAAAGTATCATGTTCTTGATTCCTCACTTAGCAGGGGGGTAAGTTAGAAAGAGAGACTATTTAGCTAACCATTTGTTAGCTAATGATGATTTTATCTGGGCATTCAAGTAGAACCGGCTGTTAATAAGACTAGTGGACTAGTCTGTATACTACCAATTGGATTTAGGATTATTGGAAAAACTTCAATTCAAAAAACCGTACCTTTACAAGAATGTCTATGATATTATTGACCCAAAAGACAACAACTAAACGAGATGCAGAGTCTCATCCACCCCATACCAACATGTACTTACATCTTGATCTAGCTAGTACGTATCTTTATTGTTTGATGCCTATACCAACATGTATCCACATCTTTATCTATGTCTTTATTGTTTGACGCCATTATTCGCTCTTAATTCTTAGCGGCCTCATTTGTCAACTCGAATGCATTCTTGATGGATGATTCCAACATTTGTGATTTTATGAAGCCCTTTTTAATCCCTACTTCAATCCTTACAGTTTGCATGTAACTCATAATTGTTAGTACTAGGCTCTACAATTCGGTAACATAGAACCATTAGTGATAGAAACGGCTGGGTCTATGAGAAATACGAAATAGTTTGTTAATAAAAATAGTAGGTAGAAAACAAGTGGTTAGTAAGGTATTGTTGAGATCTTATGGACAAACCACATATAAGTGGAAATGGTTCCCTACATTAGAGAATGAGAGAGGATTAAACCACTTTATAAGGCTAAGGAGCTACTTGTCTTATTACCATATGATTTATAGATAGGAATATCCGAATATCTTTTGGGATGGTAAGCAGTGTGAACTTTCATTCTCATTAACAAACATTTGTTGCACAGGACCATTTAACAACGGAGTAACCAAGATGTTAAAAGTGGAGTAGAAGGAGTTGGTGGCCTTGGTGCAATAAGAAATGGATGAAGAGATTATATTACTATTTTTAGGAGTTGGTGGCCTTGGTGCAATAAGTAGAAGGATCATGACTTTCATGCTATAACAAAAATATTATCCATTTTGGAACTGCAATTTGCTGGAGTGGATTACTGAATTCCAGATCCAAAATTTCTACCCAAACTTGGAAAAATCAAGGCCAGTCTTATGATAAAAGCCCAAATTGGTTGGGTCGAAAAAATCTAACAGCCTACCAATGACAATAATTATGGATTACACTAAAACTATTGTTGGATGTCTATTTTAGCAAGACTTGGGACCTGGGAGTGTAACATTGTATGATAACATTTATTTTTGCGACTAAAAATATTTTATCCTACAATTTCCATTTCGGGTAATGGGAAGAACTTCTGGTTACGGAGGGAATAGTTATTATGCCCGGCCTTCAGTGACCTGTTTATCAATAGGTTATTTGTTACTACAACCATTGCCTGGGATAGGCATAGGTCACATAGTTGAATGGGATATCCAATGGACCATAGTGATTTTGGTTACAGGAGTATTGCTACTTTGATTACAGGATATCCAATGATCAAAACAATTGCTACTTTGATGCTTATGCTGGATGTTGGTGCAATTTCGTACTCCGTATGGTACCGACTCTCTGTCTCTGTGAATTGAGATCATATATTTAAAATTTACCAACCCTATTTCCTTGTAGAAGCATGTAATTTGTTCAATTCTTATATTAAACTTTAAAATCAATCTGTAGTTCTTTTTTCGAATGCATGTACTTAATCCAAAGGGCTGTCCTGAATATTTGGGGGCCTTGTGTATACTCCATCCATCCCTCTTAAGTTTTCCCAATCTCCTTTTTGTTTTGTCTCTTTTAGTCTATGCCATACCATGAATGGCTATGAGTAACCACGTGTCCACCCCTTTACTCTCACATATACTACTTTTGGTCCCACTAATTTTCTCTCTCATCTATTCCACCAAACAAAAACTCAAAAGAGTATCCATTCCATAGATAAAAAATGCGGTATCGGTCACGGTCGCGGGATCGGTCGCGGAGTCTCGGTAACGGAAATGTTGCGTTAGTCGCGGACCATGTCGCGGTTGTCGCGTAGGAATTTGAAATTTGAAAAAGAAACCCCATGTCATCCCCATTCACTACCTACCGTAGTCCCCCTCCCCTAAACCGTATACGTGACATAATTAAAATGAATTCCTTTGTCTACCTTCTCTCTCCTCACTGGTTTTAGATTTGAAAATGGAGTTCTCTACTCTATTTCAATAAAGTTTCTCCATTTCTTTCCTTTTTCGCTTTCTTTTTGTCGAAAACATGGGAAATTTGGCTGAAAATCGAGTAGATGTGAGGTTTATAACGTTTAATGCGGACAAAATTCGTTCGTATCGGTTGAACCGGCCGAGATCTCGCCGTTTTTAAAAACACCTTTACAACTCGGGATATCTCGTATCGCCAGCCTCCAAAACCTTGTTAACTCGGGCGATACGAGTTAACTCGGGCTAGTTTTTACATCATGATCCATTCTCCAATGGGGGCAAACTTAGAGTGACTGAGGGAGTATCAATATAAGTTTTAGCGAAAGCACAACAAACAAATCATGAAATCTTAAAAGACTTTTGGTTGCAACTTGCAAGCGTTTATAAGATGGAAATGAAGTCGCAAGAATACAAGTGTATGTAATAAACTAAATATAACTACTAGTGAACCATTTTCTTCTAGTATTAAGAGAATAACCCACATATAAGTTGATATTAATTGTTACACAATAAAAAAGACGGATAATAACCAACATACACTCATACAGGGATATAAGAGTAATTAGACTAGTTGACTAGTCTGTGTATGACAAATTGGATTTAGGACTATTTAAAGGAAAAATCTTCAATTCAAAATACCATATTTGTAGAGAATGCTTATGATATTGTTGACCTAGAAGACAACATAGGTGCTGAGTCTCATCCACTCCATTCCAACATGTACCAACACTGTAAAAAAAAACATGTACCAACATTCTGATCTAGGTACTACATATCTTTATTGTTTGACGCCCTTGTTTTCTCTTAATTTGTAGCGGCCTCGTATGTCAACTCGAACGCATTCTTGATGCATGATTCCAACCTGTGTGAGTCTATGAAGCCCTTTTCAATCCCTACTCCGATCCTCACAGTTTGCATATAACTCATAATTGTTAGTACTAGACTCTGCAATTCGGTAACATATAAACCATTAGTGATAAAAAATGCTGGGTGTATGTGAAATACAAAATAGTTTGTTGGTAAAAATAGTAGCTAGAAAACAACTGGCTAATTAGGTATCGTTGAGATCTCATGAAAAACCCCCATATAAGTGGAAGTGTTTTCCCACATTAGAGAATGAGGATTAAACCACTTTATAAGGCGAAAGAAATACTCCTCTCATCATCATATGATTTTTAGATAGGAATATCTTTTGGGATTTTAAGCAGTATGAACTTGCATCCTCATGTAAGAGCATGTTTGGAATACCATTTTTTAAGTGTTGTAAATGGAATTAACTAACTAATTTCATTCCCCGTTGTTAGGTATGATAGATAGGTATCAACTCCATTTCTAAGGGTAACCATTATCACCTACTCCTTACCTTTCCTAACCTTGTGGTAACAAAACGATATCCTCCACAATTTGGTACAAGGGATTCCTTTTTTTAGGTATTCCAAACAACAAAAAATGGTAACACTTAACGTTATAATTTTCTCCTCCTTAAATGTTTCAATTCCATTCCCCTTCTTGAATTAGGCTCTTTTCTCTTCACCTTGTCTGGTCTGATTTTTCTAGTTTATGGTTTTGTTTGACTCTTCATTGCTAGGTCAGGTCTGGTTTGAATTTTTCTCGTCAGGCTGAATGTTTGTGTGAGTGTTTTTTTACCTTTTCTGGTTTTGTCTGGTATGCTCTGAATTTTTCTTTTTTGGTATGATTTTAAAAGAATAAGTAATAAGCAATAAGAATAAGGTAAAGAGAACATATCCTTAATGTCAAACATCAGTACATCACTAAAGAATACACTTAAAACATTGTTGGGTGTTTGTTTTAGCAAGACTTGGGAGTATAACATTATATGCTAACATTTAATTTTGGGATTAACATATTTTATTCTACAATTTGTGTATCACTTGTGTGCCACTGATTGATATTAATGTAATTTAATTAGAAAATAACAAGTGGTTAATCAAGTCAAATAAAACCAATAGGAGGGAGTGACGCACAAATGAGACACAAATTGTGGGTTACAGGATTTGTACTCTTATTTTTGTATCCAACGGTGTTTTTTTCCTGCTTATTTGATCAGGTTTGTTCATTAAATTGAGCAAAACGTACAAAATGAGCAAAAAAAAAAAACCACCCTCGAGTACACCTAGCTTTCAGACAAGATAAATTTTGTACCTGAGGACTGCCGGTAACCATAAAATGCATGCCTTTAACTGGATGATCAACCATCGTCACTCGTTCAATTGGACCAATCATGTTTGTCATTAATATGCTTGCTTTATTCGTTGTACTCTGGATAAATTCAGCTGCTGCCTGAAAGACAATTTAACCATTGTTCAATTCTTTCCTGGTTTTCGTCAAAGTTTTAACAAAAATTTCTTTATTGATAATTTCTTTTGGTGAATTTTATAAACTTCCAAGGGGAAAAACAAAAAAAATTGGACAAAAATTATGCCATGAACTTCTATACTATCAAGTATCGCAACCTTAGATTATATACTGATTGGATACCCTGATTGCTTATTTTATTACATCCATGATGTATTTAAGCTTTTTGGAATTGGCTTTATAGACGGCTCTTACCGTGTTGTGCAACTAGCTTAATTGGTTAAAATTATGGGATGGTATCCAAGACCTGCATTGGAATCCCATCCCTAATCATGCATGTGTTCACTTAAATCTAGATCAAAAACTAAAATAAAGTCTGATTAGGAAATTAAAGCTTAGCATTTGAATAAAAGAAAGTAGAAATATATCATTCATTCATTTACCTCAGGTCCTTTGCATTTCCTTAGCAGCTCTAGGCACTGAGCTGTTAGATAGACTGATGGTGAGCTTTTGAACCTAGAGATCTGTTTTCGTGCTTCATAGACATAGTCAAGGGGGTTCGAGCATTTGTCATTGATTAATTGAGGTATTGCTATATGCAAAAATGCAAATTGGTTCCCCCATATTTTCATTTGTGCTTTCTTCATTTGCTCAGCGGTCATATAACCTCCAATGTTCCTAGTGTTAAACAGCACCAATGCCGTTGATTCTGAGTTTCCAGATTCTGTATCAGTTGCTTGCATGTATTTTCGAACCCCGAGGAAAATTATGCCTGCAAGAATGTCATTTACCGTCTGCAGGACAGCATGAGTATACTCAGCAACATGAACTTGTTATGCTTAACTGTTGAGGATAACGTAGTTATCACATGATAGAATATCATGTGATAACTACGTTATCCTCAACATTAACTCGTAAACTGCATATGTGTTAAGTTGACCCCTTCATACCATAAATTATACACTTGATGGAGTTTGGATAGAAGGAAAGTTTATGTTTTCTAAGTTCTATTCAATTATAATTTGTTCTCCTTGTTCTATCTTGTAGGAAATTTTCAGAATTGCTTGTGCTGTACGCACGGTGCGGTTTAGGTGGGCTCAGCCAGGGTAAGACAACTGTTACTATCACCATTTCAAATATTACATGCTTAAGATAAAAAAAATGATTTTCACCTATTTCTATTTTCTTACACTCTTTATTTCTCTAGATTATGTGTTTTCTGTGACTGCTTCAACTATTTTGGTTGATTATAGTTGGCGTAAGTTACATACGCACGGACCTGATGTTATCATGAATTCATGATGGTTGTATGGTGGGAACACATTTTGTGCCCTAAGCTTCCGACTTATGAAAAAGGTTCACTTTATAATGGTTACTTCACCACGGGGCTATAAAATGTTGAAGTGCTACCATGTAATGTAAAATATAAAACTAGAGGGACAAATAACTTACTGCGCCGAGTTTTGTTTTGATAAATTTGATTTGGTCTAGGGATAGTTCTATTGTCGAGATCTTCATTGGGTGGAAACCCAGACCTTCATTTCCGGATCTGATAGGTGTCTTATCATCTGCCTTGCAAGTGCTTTTTAGAAAACTCCATCCAAAATTATAAACACCGTTGTAGATTGCTGAAAAAGTTCTTGGCACCCAGCTGATAATATTCATCTTGTTGTTTGTAACTAGTGAGCTTGATCGTGTTGAAGGGAAAGTTAACGGAAGGGAAGGATCATCTGCTCTGTTCACGCCGGACAGAAGTACTCCCATTAGAGTGTAGCCGTCACCAAGTGCATGGTGAAGCTTCCAGATGAAATGACCCGCTGCTTTGCTTGTTGGGTATTTTATAACATGAAGTTCCCATAAAGGCCTATCCTGTGGTAATGGATCCACTGTTATTTTTGTCAGATATTCATCAAAGTACTTGTCGTATGATTCAACCGATAAGCCATCTGGGACGCTAGGGACGACAACATGATCTTGAAGGTTCACTTCCACTCTTTTCCATTGTTTTACATCTTTATTGTCAGATATCTGCTAGAAGCAACGTTTAATCGGTTATTGACAACGTTTTTAGTTTAGAGGCCTGTTAGTGACTGTTTGAAGTTGAATAAGAAAAGACTAGAAGAGAAAATTACCATGATAGATGAAAATCTGGGGTTCATGGGTAGGAAGACATCACGGAGTTGTGGAATTACACACGAGTCATCTATAGGAACATCAATTTCTAGAATGGCAAGGACACAAACAGACAACACTTTGCTGTTGAAGTATTGTCCGGTAGGTGATACGGGTTCTGCTTCATCATTTTCCGGTTTGCCTCCGTTGGTTACTATTTGCAGATTTGGAGTCATTTTCACGGATTTTCCGGATTATAGTTGTAGTGCAATAGGTGGTGCTGTTTTTTTTTTTTTTTTTTTTTTTTTTGCCTTTGTTGGCTTTGGTGATTAAAACAATGAATTGGCAACGTTGAAGTGGTGTTCTACTTCTGGCTGCTATATGTTGTGGTGATGGAAGGGAAACAGCTCTGTGGAATTTATATACTGAGATTTGAGAGAAAAGGAAATTGTGAATTTTGTAGGATACACAAAGGCCACAAACACTACACACAAAAAATGTGCAGAATATAGTCTGGTAGCAAACCATGACACGACAGTCGTCAGATGCTGACATTACTGCTAGTCTGCTACAATCATAGAGATTAAGAAACAATCAACCAATTACAAAGTGATATTTTTTCTTGAAATTATGGAGGTAACTACTCCAAAAGTTAAAAGTATATGTTATTGTTTTCTTTGCACTGCTTAACTCTGCATCAATGTTTTCAGGTTTGTTGTAGTTTTATTTGCATTTGGAGTATCCTGTTTGATCAGCTAAGCTAATCAAATGACACACACAGAAGTAATTCCACAAATGTATATAGGTTGTTGTCAACGAAATATACATTTGATTATCTGAATGTTAATTTAGTGATTAGGTTTTAGTGTATATGATAGAAGTCCTTATGCTTCCCTCAACCTGTTTGTCAATTGTCATTCATCTTTCGTCAGCCTACTCTAGGGTTGTACTGGTACATCATATGTTGGGTTTAGTGGAGTTAGTTCGAGTCAATGGAGGCATAAGGGATGTTTCACGTCCGCTCTCTAGTGTAGAATCTTGTCCCTGCAGAAACTTCACAGAAACATGAATTTGGGACGGGAATCAGTGGCGATTCGTGTTTGCTCATTTGTTGATTATTGTTATTGTTTGTTATTATTGTTCTGTTGATGATAAGTTGATATTTTTATGCTGGTGAATGTGACAAATCGGAACAAAATAATGATAGTTCTTCAGCCGGGCTGCCGGGGTCATCTAAATTCCTGTATCATTATATCTTTAAATATGCCGTGACTGGTAAGAATTTAGAATGAATCTTTCAACAACGTGGTAGGGCTAGGTCTTTTTTAGGTGAACCAGTATACTTCTTATTAAGTGTAAATCCCTACTGAAAGTGATTGCCAACTAATTTATTGTCCCGCGACATAAATTCTACCAGACCAAATTTGTTTATTTGAGCTCATTGATGGCATGGCTGCAATATGGATTGTTGTCGTAGGCCAGCGTTCATAAAGAGTACTCTCTCCGTCCCAAATTACTCGTTATACTTACCTTCGTACAAAATTTTAGGTGATAAGTGGGTGTTTGGTTATCAATTGTTATTTTATTGAAAAAGTAGATGTGATAGGAGTTAGTGTGATGTACTTTTTATTGAATGAGAGAGAGAGTGTGGGGACCAAACTTTTGTTAGTGGGATAGAGGACAATATAATAATTGTGAGACCATTTCTAATTTGAAAGTGTAACAAGTAATGTGAGACGGATGGAAAAGGAAAGTGTAACGAGTAATGTGGGACAGAGGGAGTAATAATTTTTCTTTGTCAACTTGGTCTCCTTCTCCAATTTTTATGGGGCATTTCAAGTTGAATACATAAAGTCTTAACCATTTGTCCACCGGAGAACCCAATCCGAACAGACGTGTACCTTTAATCGACTTGGACCCGAAATTTTGGTAAAACATGTAACCCGTGACCCGACCTGTAAATGACCTGACATAATCGATAACTGTATCCTGATATTGTATGACCTGAACCGGTACCACACGCCTGACCAGAAGATGACCTATAACCGAAAGGACTCGACCGACAATAATCCGGACCAGATTCGATACCTGACCAAATATCTGAACCCGTATGTAACTCGACACAACCTGTTAGAGGCTCGACCGGCGCCTACCCAAATTACCTCCACCTGTTGAAAATCATACGGAGTACTTGTCATTGACTCGGCTAAGTAGTAGCTCTAAACCTTTATTCGACCTGACCCTTATTTTAACCAACCCGAAACAACTAACACTTGTTAATCTAGAATTGAAACAACTATTTTTGAAATTTTTAAATATAAAAATTTGAACCAACATTATTGATATGATTTGTAATGCGTGTAGTTATTTCATAAAGGGGACACCAAAAAGTCAAAGACCTCGGCAGTTCTCTTGTAGAATAAAAATGAGATGGTTGTAAACATATAATCTTATAGAGATTAGTTGTAGCCTTATATTTATAAATTGTTATACAATTATACGTTTATATTCTTATATAGTTATATATAGTCTTCTAGAGTTTTTGTGGAAATAGAGTAATAAAGCTATATAGTAACAGTATAATATAGTTATGATGTAGTTACAATATACTAGAAGAAACTTTTCGTTGCTATGATGTAGCCAGGTGGAATCCCTCCTCCCTAGTCGTTACCACTTCTTAAAGCAGCTTGTGCAAAGTGCAAACACACAGCCCTTGATTGTTTACCAGAATAATGTTATTATAGTGATTGCATGTTTATATTGGTGCATTGGCACTTAATTATAGATTGCCATATTTGTCGTTCGTTATTGTTTCCTTGCCAATGCTTGAATTGACAAAATGACACTGCATTATTGTTGTCCTGATCATTACATAACAGAATTTTATGCATCCTGCATGTGAGGTCTGCTGTCTTGTAGATTTTGCTCAATAACCATAGAATGATAGATCAAGGTCATAATTATTACGAGTATTCCCTACATGGACCCGTTTATCAATTGGTCATTTGTACCACCACAAGAGCGTTGTTGTCCAGAAATGGCATAGTTGAATGGGATAACAAATGTGCCAAACTGATTTATTTTGGTTAGATGGAAACCAATTAAGAAGAAAGAGACAGCAATAAGTTACGTTGCAATGGGTAATGCAGCACAGCAGCAGTATCGTTGTTTGAGATGCTATGCATTTAGATGAAATAAATTAGATGCTTTGAAAGGTTTATGCGTTGGCGAAATTAATTGTACATGGACAACTATGAACTTATGAAGATTTGTAAACCATGATCTCTCAATCATCCATGAACAACTATTTTTTTCTGTAAACGGTGGGAGATGACTTTCCTAACCCCAATAATTAATTCCATTTCCTGCATGATATTAAAGTGTAGAGTGTCGAGACTGTCAAGTACGAACTACGTATTTGCTGTGGATGTCGTTTTCATTGCACCGTTTGTCCCAGTAGTTTCGCTTCCCCTGCAGCTTCTTGTTGTCCTAAAAGTTAAAGATATATCCTTGATCTAGGGGGATATTGGTTCAGTTCCATCATTTTCCTGTTCGCCTCCTTTTGTTACTCTTATGCAATTGTGGTTTCATTTTCTCTTATCTGGATGGATATTAGGATTAGGGTAATTGATAATGCTGAAGTATTATTGCTGACAGGGTATGTTTACCGCTATAATAACTTATTGGAGTTTGTAGGCTGAAGATTTGAGTGGAAAGAAACTTGTTAATTTTGCAGGATACACGAAGATCACAAACAGTACTCAAAAATAAGCAAAGAGCTAGAATAGGGTCGGACAGCAAACCGCGGCAGCTCAGATGTTGACATTACTGCTAGAATCTTGAAATTATGGAACTCTCAACCAATCACAAAGCACTATTTTTCTGGAAATGTGGAGGTAACTCAACCACAAAAGTTAAAATTTCATTTCCTGCTTTATATTCTTGTTAACTATGAACTAAACCCATATTAGCTATATTTGTAATTAACTCAATGTTATTGTTTAATTTGTTTGCACTGCGTGCTCTGCACCAATGCTGTCATGATTGTTGTAGCGTTATTGTGCATTTGAAGAGGTATAAAAGTCGTATTAAGCATCCCGTTTGATAAGCTAATCAAATTCTTTAGGTGTATCCGATGTGAGCAATACAAAGAACCATTTTCTTTGGTTCAAGTATTTATGGTGAAAAAAAATCTTAAAAAGAAAAGTCGCATCCATACTAATACAACATTTAGTAGAAGTGTTTTGGTTGTTTGACAATCATTATTTGCTCTTTGTCGCTGCCTCGAATATCAACTCGAATGCATTCTCGATGCATGAGTTTAACTTCTTTGAGTCTATGAAGCCCTTTTCAGCTCCTACTCCAATCCTCAAAGTTTGCGAGTAACTCATAACTGATATTACCAGGCTCTGCAAGTCCAACCCATGAGTCAATTAACTAAAATATCTAAAGAGAATTAGTAGTTAATCTCATAAAATTATGTCAAGGTGAGAAAGTTGGGAGTATAACATATAGTCATATAGAGCTGGTTATTGGACAAGGTAGCCCAATGGGTATAGGGTTTGAGTCAAGTTAATAAAGTTTTTATTGGGTGGGGCTCTTATTGGACATGACCTTTATTGGACAGGTTGAATATGGGGTCAAACTTATAACACAATAAATTTTAAAACTAAAATAGTTATGATATTAAAAAGCTCATGGGTAGCTTCGTATTCGCATATGATTTTTTTTTTCATTTCTCCTTGTTCGTTTAATGACCCGCCCACTATCGGTTTGCTATTGACCCATGACCCAATTTGAACAACCCATTAATCCATTATTGACCCGCTAATTTTGACCCTTTCATTATCCGACCCGCTTTTGACACGTACTGACCCTGGCCCGACCCGACCCGGCCCGTGCAATAACCAAGTCTAATAACATAGTATGTATGACTACATTTTGCTTTGCTTACCTGAGGATTTCCTGTAATCATGAAATACATGCCCTTTATAGGATGACCAGCTAACGTCACTTGTTCGACTGGACCTATCATGTTTGACATTGTCATGCTTGATCTACTCAATGTACTATGGATCCGTTTAGCCACAACCTGAAACAAGGTTCAAACACAGAAGGTTCTTGATATTGGTAAGAAACTAAGAAACTGAGGTCATACGTGTAATTTCATAAAGAAATTTGATTGTTCGTGTACCTCACATCCTTTGTATTCCCTCATAATCCTCAGGCAGTGGGAAGTGAGATAAACTACTGGTGAACTTCTGTACCTCTTGATCTGTTTTCCTGTTTTATAGACGAAATCAAGAGGGTTGGAGCATTTATCGTTGATTAATTTAGGCAGTGCTATATGCAGAAATGAAAATTTGTTTCCCCATATTTTGGTATCTGCATTAATCATATCGTCAACTGACATGTAGTCTCTTTTAATCCTGGTGTTGAGAATCATCATTGCTGTAGACCGTGAATTGCAGAATTTCGTTTGAGTTTCTTGCATGTAGAGTCTAGTCCCCAGAAAGATTATCCCTGAAATCGTGTCATTTACTGTCTGTAGGAATAAAGATGCAGGTTTATCAGTAACAATGTCATTTTGTTAACGCATATACTTTTTACTGACATCAGGAATTCAGGATACTGATCTGGGATCATACACTTTTTGCTTATTTTGACAGTTATACTCAATAAGACAAAGAGTAATCTGCAACAAACTAACAAAGAGATCAAAAGGGATAACATACCGCGCCTAGTTTTGTTTTGATGAATTTGATTTGGTCAAGAGAAAAAGCAAGAGTGGAAACATTGATTGGATTAAAAACCGGATTCTTGTTTCCGGACCTGATAGGTGTCTGATCATCAGAAATGCAAGTGGTTTTCATAAAACTCCATCCCAAATCAGAAGCTCCTTTGTAGATTGCAGATAAAGTTCTTATTGGCATCAAACTCAAACAACTTTTGGTATTTTTCATCTTAACTTCTGACAACTTCCCTCGAGTTGAAGGGAAAGTTAAAGGAAGGGAAGGATCGTCTGCTCGTTTCACGCAGGAAAGAAGTGCTCCCATCAGAGAGTACCCGTCACCAAGCGCGTGGTGAAGCTTGAAGATCATATGCCCTGCTGCTTTACTTGTTGGGCAGTTTATTATGTGAAGTTCCCATAATGGCCTTTCTTCTGGCAGTGGCTCCGAGCTGATTTTTGTCAGATATTCGTCAAAGAAATTGTCGTATGATTCAGTAGACAAGCCTTCTGGGAATCTGGGAATGTTAACATGATCATGAAGGTTTACTTTCACCTTTTTCCATAGTCTTACACCTTTCTTGTCAGTTATCTGCTACAATAAAATTAAGCTTGTACTTAATTGACTTTTTATTTTTAAAGTGCAGATTGAAAAGAAGATAATTTACCATAATAGATGAAAATCTGGGGTTAATGGGAAGGAACACGTCTCGAAGTTGCGGAACTAGACATGATTCATCAATGGGAACTTCAGATTCTAGGATGGCTAGAATACAAGTGTTCAAAGTTTTGCTGCTTAAGTACTGTCCTGTAGGAGATACAGGTTCAGTTTCAGATTCAGGTTCAGGTTCGTCATTTTCTTGTTTGCCTTCTGTTTTTATTTGCAGTATTGGCTTCATTTTTTTGTCTTTCTATTTGCAGTCTTGTAATTTTGAAGGATACAAATATGTCTGATGTTGCAATATTACTGCCTGATCTATATGAAACAAACTAACTAGAATGATTTTTTTTTGTTCTTTCCCAGTGGGAAAGAGAACAATTGTGTGATAGGCGGTTATATATTGTGGTTGTTTTAATAACTTGATTGACGGCTCGTTTGGAAGGTGATAAATAATGGTAATGGTAACAATTATATACATAGTACTACTTAGGTTAATAATGAACGGCGGTAATGGTAACATAACTGATGGCGGTATGTGTTATTTGTGAAGACGATGTTGGGGTGCAGTGCTAGACCATCAGGGGTGTTAATTGTAATTTTTTGTAGAAGGTAACATTCTGTTTAATACTTGTTAAATTTCAGAGAATACGTATGGGCCTAGGCAATCTAATAAGGAGGAGGAGAGTTCGGCCCGCTTATAAGTCTTATGGAGATTCCACAGTCCACACTAAAACTAATTGGCAATAGTCAGATTAACTCATCAAGCTTATAAGTTGGTATTTTTTCTCCTTCCCCAATGTGGGACTACTCACGCGTGTGTATAATTGGGTTTCAAAAAGAAGTCATATTTGTCCCCTTGAGTTGTAGTACCCAATATCTGAGATTGAAATCCTGTATGTTGGATACGCGTTTCCTAGGTACCGATTTACAATGAACTTGATGGAAAATACATCCTTAGGAGGTAGGAGAAGCATTACTGATGAGTACTATCGACATTGTCCTGGAAATGATTTTGTCATACCAATAAATTTATTTTAACACACAGACATTTTTCCGGACACTACTCATATATTGGTGTGGCAAAATCAATTTTCGACATTTTCATAAAACTTGCCAAAGACCAAATGAGCCGTGAAAGTATAGAGGAAATGGGTTTGACTTTGATACTAGCGTATGCCATTGACAATGTTGACATTTATTATTGCTTAGGAATTTTACCAATTTCTCACTAATTTTTGAAAGAGACTAACGAACCATTTTGCTAATGGATTGGAGATTTGGAGGGCATGAATTGAAGACCATGTAGAGTGTGGGCCCATCCAAAGTAATATTCTTGTGGCGCCATTTTACGCCGCATTTACTTAATAATGCCCGCATTTATGTTGTATGATGCTTTTCATACCTATATTTATATAATAATGCACATATTTATTCTGTGTAATGACCGGTCTGTCCTTAATTACCTAAACTCTTGATTCTAACTTTTTTTTTTTTTTTTTTTTTGTGTGTGTGTGTTTTTACAATGATGCTAGGTGTGTAAATGAGCCTGATACGTTCGCGAACAAGCTCGAGCAATTATTTAAGGGCGTTTACTAAATGAGGTTAATTTACTCGTACACCTTGTTCTCTTCTACAACGTACTACGTACATCTCAAATTCGGTTTTTTTTAGCTTAAATTGTTTTCACCAATTTGCTACTGCAACCTTTTCATTAATTCGTACAATTTATTTATACCAACATAACTTAATATTGTTAATCTTTTACTTGATTCTGGTATAGTTATACAAGGAATTAGTAATTACAGAGTAATATTAAAGTGATTACTATGAATTGCACAACTCACATAGTCACATATGGATTTTCATGGGATCTTAACGTTAAGATGAAAACTGTGTATGAAGCATACTGCATACTCCGTAGTAATTTCTGCACTAGTTGTAAAATTATTGTACTCCGTACTATTACAGCAATATATGTTACGTTATATCTTAGCTATATGATATTCTATATATATTACAAGCGTATGGCGATATAAGCAGTACAAGAAAACATTCAGTAGAAGATTTTTGGTTGTTTGATAATCCTTAATTGTTCTTCATTGCTGCCTCGTATATCAACTCGAACGCATTCTCGATGCATGAATTCAACTTCTTTGAGTCTATGAAGCCCTTTTGAGCTCCTATTCCAATTCTCAAAGCTCGTGAGTAGCTCATAACTGATATTACCAGGCTCTGCAAGTCCAACTCATGAGTTAATTAACGATATAAAGTTAAGAGAATAAGTAGTTAATTACATACACAGATGTTGAAAACAGACTATAAACATGAAAATTCAAGACTTAATAGTTAAAGTGGACTGATGGGAGCAAGAAACACAATTAAGAACATAAATATAGAATGCGGAGATTTAACGTGGTTCACTAACAATGTGTTAGATGCGTACACAGGCAGCGGAAATGAAGCTTTATCAATCTTGAGGATTACAAATCACATAATACGATTAGGTTATGACCCAAAAAGTTTATATAGTAATCTCTAGACATATGGAAAAAAGTCGTAGAATAAGACAAAAATAGATAACTCTACTGTTGGGGCGTTGCAGTATGAGAACTTGATATATTCAAAGCATATTCTAACAAACATATAGTGACTTAGTGAGGACTATAAGGAATGTCTACATTCTGCTTTGATTACCTGAGGTGTGCCGGTAATCATGAAATACATGCCTTTTATCGGATGACCAGCTAACGTCACTTGCTCGACTGGTCCGATCATGTTTGACATTGTCATGCTTGATTTACTCGATGTACTATGTATGTGTTCAGCCACTGCCTGAAACAATTTAAGTTCCAACATTAAAAGTTCTATCTTGATGATCTATGACTAAAGAAGTGAAGTCATTAAGAAAATGTGCAAAAAAAATTCGACTAGTTTTGGATAAAAACGGTTGTGGCTCGGATTAGGCTTCGGGCTGAGTGATGGGCTTTGTACCTGAACGGCCTAGGCCACGCTAAGCCCACTTCTGGTGGCAGGCCAAATCTTTTTAGATGGGACACAAAGCCGGGCTGGGCCTACGTGCCTCGTGTCTGGGCATGTCGGGCTTCAGGTCAAGTCCATGGGCCATGACCCTGGATGGTCCTGCCCCATGCCAAGCCCGATTGTGACAGGCCATGATAGGCCGGAAAAAATAAAAAATGGGGGCATAAACCCGTGTGGGCCTATATCGGACCGTGGTGGGTCATTGGGCCTAAGTCTATTTTCAATAAATTTAGCGTGCTTTGTAGTGCTTTTTCCAAAAAATACGGTGCAGACTCGGCCCACGCCCACAACTTCGTGCCCGGGCCGGGCCGGCACGACTTCTTGAGTGTGATCAGAAGAAATCGAAGAAAAACAATATTTTGGTAAAGAAATGTGATCGTTTCATGTACCTCAGATCCTTTGTATTTCCTTATAATCTCCAGGCATTGCGCGGTGAGATAGACAACCGGTGAATTTCTGTACCTCTTGATCTGTTTTCGTGTTTTATAGACGAAATCAAGAGGGTTAGAAAATCCACCATTGATTAATTTAGGAAGTTCTATATGTAAAAAAGAAAACTTGTTTCCCCATATTTTGGTATCTGCATTGATCATTTCGTTGACTGACATGTAGTCTCTTATAACCCTGGTATTGAGCATCATGACTGCTGTAGATCGCGAATTGCAGAATTCTGTATGAGTTTCTTGCATGTAGAGTCGAGTTCCCAGGAAGATTATCCCTGAAATTGTGTCATTTACTGTCTGTTTACAACAACAAAAAACAGATGCAGGGTTAATTATCAGTAATTAACCATGTGTAATTTTGTTGCGGAATATCTTTTACTGACATCAGGAATTCAGGATAATAGAATTTTGTTGCGGATTATCATGCTTGGGATCATAGATTTTTGCTCTGAAACCGGTTTCAGATGAAACTCCGGAATCTATTGATATTAACTTCAGAGCGGGGATGGAAATGGGCCGGATTCGGATCAGGTGGAGCATTATCCACATCAATTTGCTCCACCGATTTACCCATCACCCGCATCCCATCCATCAGGTGATATTCAGTTGAAAAACTTAAACCAATACAAAATTATCACCTAATAATATGCATAATTATTAATGGAAAAAAAAAGAGAGCTTATATTCCTAGTTTATTTCTGGCACGTAGAGCTACTTCTCATTACCACAATTTACAACCAAAAGAAATTCAACATCTTTAATAAAATAATGGACTTATGTTTAAAATATTAATAATACTTGGTACTTCCTATGTTTGAAAAATATTGAACACTTTTACTAACATGTTGTCAATATATAACTTTGACCATAATTATCTTTTTCAAAAGAGTTATTAAATTTAATATTATGAAAATATATAATGAAATAAATTCGACAACATTATATTGGAGGATAACATTTGCTTTTGATAAATTAGTAAAAATATATAGTCAAAGTTGGTATATGAATAGTGACAAACTAAAAGTGTTGCAACTTAAGAAGAAAGATAATCATAAAATAAATCCTATCACCTGCTTTTTTAACCCATTTAATTAATTCGGATTTTCATCCGCTTTGTTATAGTGCATGGGTGAACATGTCATTAGATCATCAACTAGATATTTCCATCCCTACTTTAAAGTAATCAAAAGAAATCGAAGAAATAACTTACAGTGCCAAGTTTAGTTTTGATTAATTTGATCTGATCCAGAGAAAATGCAAGAGTTGAAACTTTGAGAGGATTAAAAACCGGAACTTTCTTCCCAGACCTAATAGGTGTTTGATCATCAACAATACAAGTACTCTTCATAAAACTCCACCCAAAATCAAAAACTCCTTTGTAAATCGCACACAAA